>NW_026597271.1:0-8647 GCF_029784155.1 Uranotaenia lowii | reverse complement strand
GACAAAATTGACAAAATTGACAAAATTGACAAAATTGACAAAATTGACAAAATTGACAAAATTGACAAAATTGACAAAATTGACAAAATTGACAAAATTGACAAAATTGACAAAATTGACAAAATTGACAAAATTGACAAAATTGACAAAATTGACAAAATTGGCAAAATTGACTAAATTGACCAAATTGACAAAAATGACAAAATTGACAAAATTGACAAAATTGACCAACTTGACAAAATTGACAAAATTGAAAAAATTGACAAAATTGACAAAATTGACAAAATTGACAAAATTGACAAAATTGACAAAATTGACAAAATTGACAAAATTGACAAAATTGACAAAATTGACAAAATTGACAAAATTGACAAAATTGACAAAATTGACAAAATGGACAAAATTGACAAAATTGACAAAATTGACAAAATTGACAAAATTGACAAAATTGACAAAATTGACAAAATTGACAAAATTGACAAAATTGACAAAATTGACAAAATTGACAAAATTGACAAAATTGACAAAATTGACAAAATTGACAAAATTGACAAAATTGACAAAATTGACAAAATTGACAAAATTGACAAAATTGACAAAATTGACAAAATTGACAAAATTGACAAAATTGACAAAATTGACAAAATTGACAAAATTGACAAAATTGACAAAATTGACAAAATTGACAAAATTGACAAAATTGACAAAATTGACCAAATTGACAAAATTGACAAAATTGGCAAAATTGACAAAATTGACAAAATTGACAAAATTGACAAAATTGACAAAATTGACAAAATTGACAAAATTGACAAAATTGACAAAATTGACAAAATTGACAAAATTGACAAAATTGACAAAATTGACAAAATTGAGAAAATTGACAAAATTGACAAAATTGACAAAATTGACAAAATTGACAAAATTGACAAAATTGACAAAATTGACAAAATTGACAAAATTGACAAAATTGACAAAATTGACAAAATTGACCAAATTGACAAAATTGACAAAATTGACAAAATTGACAAAATTGACAAAATTGACAAAATTGACAAAATTGACAAAATTGACAAAATTGACAAAATTGACAAAATTGACAAAATTGACAAAATTGACAAAATTGACAAAATTCACAAAATTCACAAAATTCACAAAATTGACAAAAATGACAAAATTGACAAAATTGACAAAATTGACAAAATTGACAAAATAGACAAAATTGACAAAATCGACAAAATTAACAAAATTGACAAAATTGACAAAATTGACAAAATTGACTAAATTGACAAAATTGACAAAATGGACAAAATTGATAAAATTGACAAAATTGACAAAATTGACAAAATTGACAAAATTGACAAAATTGACAAAATTGACAAAATTGACAAAATTGACAAAATTGACAAAATTGACAAAATTGACAAAATTGACAAAATTGACAAAATTGACAAAATTGACAAAATTGACAAAATTGACAAAATTGACAAAATTGACAAAATTGACAAAATTGACAAAATTGACAAAATTGGCAAAATTGACTAAATTGACCAAATTGACAAAAATGACAAAATTGACAAAATTGACAAAATTGACAATCTTGACAAAATTGACAAAATTGACAAAATTGACAAAATTGACAAAATTGACAAAATTGACAAAATTGACAAAATTGACAAAATTGACAAAATTGACAAAATTGACAAAATTGACAAAATTGACAAAATTGACAAAATTGACAAAATTGACAAAATGGACAAAATTGATAAAATTGACAAAATTGACAAAATTGACAAAATTGACAAAATTGACAAAATTGACAAAATTGACAAAATTGACAAAATTGACAAAATTGACAAAATTGACAAAATTGACAAAATTGACAAAATTGACAAAATTGACAAAATTGACAAAATTGACAAAATTGACAAAATTGACAAAATTGACAAAATTGACAAAATTGACAAAATTGACAAAATTGACAAAATTGACAAAATTGACAAAATTGACAAAATTGACAAAATTGACAAAATTGACAAAATTGACAAAATTGACAAAATTGACAAAATTGACAAAATTGACAAAATTGACAAAATTGACAAAATTGACAAAATTGACAAAATTGACAAAATTGACAAAATTGACAAAATTGACAAAATTGACAAAATTGACAAAATTGACAAAATTGACAAAATTGACAAAATTGACAAAATTGACAAAATTGACAAAATTGACAAAATTGACAAAATTGACAAAATTGACAAAATTGACAAAATTGACAAAATTGACAAAATTGACAAAATTGACAAAATTGACAAAATTGACAAAATTGACAAAATTGACAAAATTGACAAAATTGACAAAATTGACAAAATTGACAAAATTGACAAAATTGACAAAATTGACAAAATTGACAAAATTGACAAAATTGACAAAATTGACAAAATTGACAAAATTGACAAAATTGACAAAATTGACAAAATTGACAAAATTGACAAAATTGACAAAATTGACAAAATTGACAAAATTGACAAAATTGACAAAATTGACAAAATTGACAAAATTGACAAAATTGACAAAATTGACAAAATTGACAAAATTGACAAAATTGACAAAATTGACAAAATTGACAAAATTGACAAAATTGACCAAATTGACAAAATTGACAAAATTGACAAAATTGACAAAATTGACAAAATTGACAAAATTGACAAAATTGACAAAATTGACAAAATTGACAAAATTGACAAAATTGACAAAATTGACAAAATTGACAAAATTGACAAAATTGACAAAATTGACAAAATTGACAAAATTGACAAAATTGACAAAATTGACAAAATTGACAAAATTGACAAAATTGACAAAATTGACAAAATTGACAAAATTGACAAAATTGACAAAATTGACAAAATTGACAAAATTGACAAAATTGACAAAATTGACAAAATTGACAAAATTGACAAATTTGACAAAATTGACAAAATTGGCAAAATTGACTAAATTGACCAAATTGACAAAAATGACAAAATTGACAAAATTGACAAAATTGACAAAATTGACAAAATTGACAAAATTGACAAAATTGACAAAATTGACAAAATTGACAAAATTGACAATATTGACAAAATTGACAAAATTGACAAAATTGACAAAATTGACAAAATTGACAAAATTGACAAAATTGACAAAATTGACAAAATTGACAAAATTGACAAAATTGACAAAATTGACAAAATTGACAAAATTGACAAAATTGACAAAATTGACAAAATTGACAAAATTGACAAAATTGAGAAAATTGACAAAATTGACAAAATTGACAAAATTGACAAAATTGACAAAATTGACAAAATTGACAAAATTGACAAAATTGACAAAATTGACAAAATTGACAAAATTGACAAAATTGACAAAATTGACAAAATTGACAAAATTGACAAAATTGACAAAATTGACAAAATTGACAAAATTGACAAAATTGACAAAATTGACAAAATTGAGAAAATTGACAAAATTGACAAAATTGAGAAAATTGACAAAATTGACAAAATTGACAAAATTGACAAAATTGACAAAATTGAAAAAATTGACAAAATTGACAAAATTGACAAAATTGACAAAATTGACAAAATTGACAAAATTGACAAAATTGACAAAATTGACAAAATTGACAAAATTGACAAAATTGACAAAATTGACAAAATTGACAAAATTGACAAAATTGACAAAATTGACAAAATTGACAAAATGGACAAAATTGATAAAATTGACAAAATTGACAAAATTGACAAAATTGACAAAATTGACAAAATTGACAAAATTGACAAAATTGACAAAATTGACAAAATTGACAAAATTGACAAAATTGACAAAATTGACAAAATTGACAAAATTGACAAAATTGACAAAATTGACAAAATTGACAAAATTGACAAAATTGACAAAATTGACAAAATTGACAAAATTGACAAAATTGACAAAATTGACAAAATTGACAAAATTGACAAAATTGACAAAATTGACAAAATTGACAAAATTGACAAAATTGACAAAATTGACAAAATTGACAAAATTGACAAAATTGACAAAATTGACAAAATTGACAAAATTGACAAAATTGACAAAATTGACAAAATTGACAAAATTGACAAAATTGACAAAATTGACAAAATTGACAAAATTGGCAAAATTGACTAAATTGACCAAATTGACAAAAATGACAAAATTGACAAAATTGACAAAATTGACAAACTTGACAAAATTGACAAAATTGAAAAAATTGACAAAATTGACAAAATTGACAAAATTGACAAAATTGACAAAATTGACAAAATTGACAAAATTGACAAAATTGACAAAATTGACAAAATTGACAAAATTGACAAAATTGACAAAATTGACAAAATTGACAAAATTGACAAAATGGACAAAATTGACAAAATTGACAAAATTGACAAAATTGACAAAATTGACAAAATTGACAAAATTGACAAAATTGACAAAATTGACAAAATTGACAAAATTGACAAAATTGACAAAATTGACAAAATTGACAAAATTGACAAAATTGACAAAATTGACAAAATTGACAAAATTGACAAAATTGACAAAATTGACAAAATTGACAAAATTGACAAAATTGACAAAATTGACAAAATTGACAAAATTGACAAAATTGACAAAATTGACAAAATTGACAAAATTGACAAAATTGACAAAATTGACAAAATTGACAAAATTGACAAAATTGACAAAATTGACAAAATTGACAAAATTGACAAAATTGACAAAATTGACAAAATTGACAAAATTGACAAAATTGACAAAATTGACAAAATTGACAAAATTGACAAAATTGACAAAATTGACAAAATTGACAAAATTGACAAAATTGACAAAATTGACAAAATTGACAAAATTGACAAAATTGACAAAATTGACCAAATTGACAAAATTGACAAAATTGACAAAATTGACAAAATTGACAAAATTGACAAAATTGACAAAATTGACAAAATTGACAAAATTGACAAAATTGACAAAATTGACAAAATTGACAAAATTGACAAAATTGACAAAATTGACAAAATTGACAAAATTGACAAAATTGACAAAATTGACAAAATTGACAAAATTGACAAAATTGACAAAATTGACAAATTTGACAAAATTGACAAATTTGACAAAATTGACAAAATTGACAAAATTGACAAAATTGACAAAATTGACAAAATTGACAAAATTGACAAAATTGACAAAATTGACAAAATTGACAAAATTGACAAAATTGACAAAATTGACAAAATTGACAAAATTGACAAAATTGGCAAAATTGACTAAATTGACCAAATTGACAAAAATGACAAAATTGACAAAATTGACAAAATTGACAAACTTGACAAAATTGACAAAATTGAAAAAATTGACAAAATTGACAAAATTGACAAAATTGACAAAATTGACAAAATTGACAAAATTGACAAAATTGACAAAATTGACAAAATTGACAAAATTGACAAAATTGACAAAATTGACAAAATTGACAAAATTGACAAAATTGACAAAATTGACAAAATGGACAAAATTGACAAAATTGACAAAATTGACAAAATTGACAAAATTGACAAAATTGACAAAATTGACAAAATTGACAAAATTGACAAAATTGACAAAATTGACAAAATTGACAAAATTGACAAAATTGACAAAATTGACAAAATTGACAAAATTGACAAAATTGACAAAATTGACAAAATTGACAAAATTGACAAAATTGACAAAATTGACAAAATTGACAAAATTGACAAAATTGACAAAATTGACAAAATTGACAAAATTGACAAAATTGACAAAATTGACAAAATTGACAAAATTGACAAAATTGACAAAATTGACAAAATTGACAAAATTGACAAAATTGACAAAATTGACAAAATTGACAAAATTGACAAAATTGACAAAATTGACAAAATTGACAAAATTGACAAAATTGACAAAATTGACAAAATTGACAAAATTGACAAAATTGACAAAATTGACAAAATTGACAAAATTGACAAAATTGACAAAATTGACAAAATTGACAAAATTGACAAAATTGACAAAATTGACCAAATTGACAAAATTGACAAAATTGACAAAATTGACAAAATTGACAAAATTGACAAAATTGACAAAATTGACAAAATTGACAAAATTGACAAAATTGACAAAATTGACAAAATTGACAAAATTGACAAAATTGACAAAATTGACAAAATTGACAAAATTGACAAAATTGACAAAATTGACAAAATTGACAAAATTGACAAAATTGACAAAATTGACAAATTTGACAAAATTGACAAATTTGACAAAATTGACAAAATTGACAAAATTGACAAAATTGACAAAATTGACAAAATTGACAAAATTGACAAAATTGACAAAATTGACAAAATTGACAAAATTGACAAAATTGACAAAATTGACAAAATTGACAAAATTGACAAAATTGACAAAATTGACAAAATTGACAAAATTGGCAAAATTGACTAAATTGACCAAATTGACAAAAATGACAAAATTGACAAAATTGACAAAATTGACAAACTTGACAAAATTGACAAAATTGAAAAAATTGACAAAATTGACAAAATTGACAAAATTGACAAAATTGACAAAATTGACAAAATTGACAAAATTGACAAAATTGACAAAATTGACAAAATTGACAAAATTGACAAAATTGACAAAATTGACAAAATTGACAAAATTGACAAAATGGACAAAATTGACAAAATTGACAAAATTGACAAAATTGACAAAATTGACAAAATTGACAAAATTGACAAAATTGACAAAATTGACAAAATTGACAAAATTGACAAAATTGACAAAATTGACAAAATTGACAAAATTGACAAAATTGACAAAATTGACAAAATTGACAAAATTGACAAAATTGACAAAATTGACAAAATTGACAAAATTGACAAAATTGACAAAATTGACAAAATTGACAAAATTGACAAAATTGACAAAATTGACAAAATTGACAAAATTGACAAAATTGACAAAATTGACAAAATTGACAAAATTGACAAAATTGACAAAATTGACAAAATTGACAAAATTGACAAAATTGACAAAATTGACAAAATTGACAAAATTGACAAAATTGACAAAATTGACAAAATTGACAAAATTGACAAAATTGACAAAATTGACAAAATTGACAAAATTGACAAAATTGACAAAATTGACAAAATTGACAAAATTGACAAAATTGACAAAATTGACAAAATTGACAAAATTGACCAAATTGACAAAATTGACAAAATTGACAAAATTGACAAAATTGACAAAATTGACAAAATTGACAAAATTGACAAAATTGACAAAATTGACAAAATTGACAAAATTGACAAAATTGACAAAATTGACAAAATTGACAAAATTGACAAAATTGACAAAATTGACAAAATTGACAAAATTGACAAAATTGACAAAATTGACAAAATTGACAAAATTGACAAAATTGGCAAAATTGACTAAATTGACCAAATTGACAAAAATGACAAAATTGACAAAATTGACAAAATTGACAAACTTGACAAAATTGACAAAATTGAAAAAATTGACAAAATTGACAAAATTGACAAAATTGACAAAATTGACAAAATTGACAAAATTGACAAAATTGACAAAATTGACAAAATTGACAAAATTGACAAAATTGACAAAATTGACAAAATTGACAAAATTGACAAAATTGACAAAATTGACAAAATGGACAAAATTGACAAAATTGACAAAATTGACAAAATTGACAAAATTGACAAAATTGACAAAATTGACAAAATTGACAAAATTGACAAAATTGACAAAATTGACAAAATTGACAAAATTGACAAAATTGACAAAATTGACAAAATTGACAAAATTGACAAAATTGACAAAATTGACAAAATTGACAAAATTGACAAAATTGACAAAATTGACAAAATTGACAAAATTGACAAAATTGACAAAATTGACAAAATTGACAAAATTGACAAAATTGACAAAATTGACAAAATTGACAAAATTGACAAAATTGACAAAATTGACAAAATTGACAAAATTGACAAAATTGACAAAATTGACAAAATTGACAAAATTGACAAAATTGACAAAATTGACAAAATTGACAAAATTGACAAAATTGACAAAATTGACAAAATTGACAAAATTGACAAAATTGACAAAATTGACAAAATTGACAAAATTGACAAAATTGACCAAATTGACAAAATTGACAAAATTGACAAAATTGACAAAATTGACAAAATTGACAAAATTGACAAAATTGACAAAATTGACAAAATTGACAAAATTGACAAAATTGACAAAATTGACAAAATTGACAAAATTGACAAAATTGACAAAATTGACAAAATTGACAAAATTGACAAAATTGACAAAATTGACAAAATTGACAAAATTGACAAAATTGACAAAATTGACAAAATTGACAAAATTGACAAAATTGACAAAATTGACAAAATTGACAAAATTGACAAAATTGACAAATTTGACAAAATTGACAAATTTGACAAAATTGACAAAATTGACAAAATTGACAAAATTGACAAAATTGACAAAATTGACAAAATTGACAAAA
>NW_026597270.1:0-8677 GCF_029784155.1 Uranotaenia lowii | reverse complement strand
TAAAAAAATTACAAAAATTACAAAAATTACAAAAATATAAATGACTAAGGTACCTCATTTAAAAAAAAGTCTGTTATTCATACAGTAGATAACTTCAACCAAGCCAGTTTGAATCACATTTAAACGTTGAATATATTCAAGAATCCACTTAATGTAGTCATCGGATAAAATTTTTAATCCCTAGTCCCTCCAGCTCATCCAAAACTAATTGAACAAACCTGATAATGAATTTTCTACCATTGTTACACGAACTTGAGTTGCAAATTTGCCATTATCTGCGAGACCGAAATTGAAACACATCTTACCAAATGCTTCCACACGTAACGTCCCATTTTGCCGCCTTTTCACTTATTGAATCCGATTTGGATCTCTTTGTCCCAATATTTTCCCATTCAATAGTCGTCGACAGTTTTTGATCCTAATGAAGCCAATTTGCTGCCGAAAAGGGATTTGCATGTTTCTCTCTCCTTGCCATTTTGGTTGGGGGAAACCTTTAATTTCAACAAGACGTGAGAGCCTCATATTGGTGGAGAAAAAGGTGACCAAATAAAATCGGTCCTTTTTCAGCCGGGTACCGATATCAAAGGAATGGCTTGAATAACCCACTAACAATCGAGCTAAACCTAGTCTGGAAGCACCCTTCCAGAAAAGTCCTGCCAGTTTTCTAAATGGGCTACAAATATTGAATGAATATTAGTGTGAGGGCGGCAGGATGAGAACACGAGTTTCTCAGACTCATTTGGATCCCAGATCATGATTCCACAATCCTTTCTGGTTTTTGATTGTGCACACTGCTGACAGTTTTGTTGGCGCTTTGCTCTATCGCTCCCAGTCTTACGGAAAATGTCGCAAGTAAGTAGTGTGGTTGGTTATGCCGGGAGCCGTATTAACTGCGGTCCAGTGGAGTCTCTATTTAAATTTGCAAAAAAAATGTTATTTAAAATTTAATAATTGTGTTTCTGTTTAATTTCCAATTTTTAAAATGTGATTATATGCTGTTGGTTAAAAATAAATCGGCACAATCTCTTTTTATCAAAATTAAACATTGGATTCTTTAGATACTCTTACCAACTTACTTAATGATCCCGCGCCGATCCTCCGGTGCATAGGGCTGTAATTAAAGACCTCTACTGTTGACGAATTTCGGTAGCTAGGACTTGCTGCCACGAGTTTCTGGGTCTGCCTCTTCTTCGATGTCTTTCTGGATTCCATTTTAGATACTATTACATTTATAATATGTTTCGCTACTCTTGGTAAAATTCTGTCAAACATTAATTTTCAATTTTTTTGTATCTTTTCTCAAACCATGTAAATTTAGAGAAAATTCATATATTTTGAAATAACAACACTGTATGAACACTTCCTCTAATAAAGTAACAAATTGCAATTAGACGGGAACAAATTTGAAATTATTCTTTTGTCACTTGGAATTGAAACATGACGAGGAGGGCATAATAAAAAGTATTCCAAAATTTTCAAGAGATTGGGACAAATGGAAAGAAAAGCTTGCATAACAGAAAACCGAAAAACCAAAATAAAAGAAATCTTAAATATTCTCATCTTTAACAGTTTGAGTTTTGCTCTCATGTTTGTTTTTTGGAAGATTTTATCACCTTAAACTTTATCTAATTCCCCCTCTGAGGTTTTCAGGAAAATCAAAGAAAGAGAAATTGAAAACTTTTCCTAAACAAACAAATATTTATAATTGAATTAAAAAAAATAAAAAAGTTTAAAAAGAATAATTGAAATATGTATAATAATTGATAATTGTTGATCGGTCGAGCTTGTAGACGAGACAAGAGAGCCTGGGCAAACTCCCTAGCCAAAGAAGGATATATATTTTATCAGGATCATATTTTTATCACATTTGTTATATTTTCGACAGAGTTGTGTAAGTATATATATTTTCATTGTATTGTAAATTTCAGTCATATTCGTCATTTTCTTTTGTCATAACTTTGTCATACTTTTACCACATTTGTCATGTTTTGTAACTTTATTGCCAACTTTTTGTAATAATTGTGTCATAATTTTGTCAATGTTTTGTCCCCCACTTTCGTCCCACGCGCTCTCTCGCCAGCATTCGTCTCGCCAACCCGAACACTCATTTCTCAACCTTCCCACCTCTTTATACCATTTGTTTAAGACGTATTTTTTATCACAATCCTTTAAAAATAGCAATCTCAGCAGTCATTATGAAATTTTTGCATGTCTAGCAAGTCGAACAATCTTTGTCCTCTATCAACTAAGTTTAATGATAATAGAATGGTGCTTTTTTCACTTTCGATAATGTTCGCTTGAAACTGAAAATGAAGATTGGATAAACTCATGAACCTGCAAAAAGCCGGAATGTATACAGCACCGATGCTGCCAATTGGTGAATGAGTATGAAGAGTGCTTTCAGGATTGAGCTTTCTGTTCATTCTAGTATGAATGTAGTTTGTAACGAAATGACCGATACACTGCAATAAAGTCAGCTGATAATTTCTCACTGACACTGAAAATTTGCAGCACTGACTGCAACATTCCCGGCCAACTGGATGCAAGATATCCTCGTAAAGGCCCCGGAGAAAGGAGAACTGACAGAGTGCGGTAACTGGCGAGGCATAACGTTGATCTGTACAACCCTCAAAGCAGTCTGCAAAGTGATCCTAAACAGGATCTAGGAAAAAATCGACGCCACATTTCGACGGCAAAAAGCTGGATTCCGATCCGGACGATCATGTGTGGACCACATCACAACGCTACGAATCATACTGGAACAAATCAATGAATTCCAAGACTCTCTTTTGCTGGTGTTCGCTGATTTCGAAAATGCATTTGACCGATTTAACCATGAAAACGTCTGGGCTGCTTTAAGGCGACGAGGAGTCCCAGAGAAACTAGTCCATATCTTCGAAGCACAGTACGAGACATTTTCGTGCAAGGTTTTGCACGATGCTGTCTTATCCGAACCAATCCTGGTAACTGCTGGAGTGAGACAAGGATGTATTTTATCACCGCTACTTTTTCTAATCGTAATGGATGAGATCTTGACTGGATCGATCGACTTTGCACCGAACCGAGGATTGCCGTGAAATCCTTCAACAATGAAGCAACTGAACGACCTTGACCTGGCTGACGATATGGTTTTGCTCGCCCAAACACAACCGGATATGCAGAGCAAACTCGACGACCTCACCGAAAGTTCCAAGGAAACAGGTCTCAAAGTCAAGATCGGAAAATTCAAGTCGATGGAGATCAACACAGGAAAACCTCCAGTATCATGGTAGCTTACATAATAAGTGAACGGCCCCCTATATTCCTTGATGGAAAAAATTCAGGAAAAATTTACCATCTGATTCCATAAATTCAGATAAACAAGTACCGATATATCAAAGAAAACTTATCACTGTACCTCAAAGCTTGATAACTGAAAGCATTTCTTCAGTTTTGTTCCTCGAAATGCAAAAAACGTAGGTACTTGTTGAGTTCCTTTCTTTTTGGAAGCCTTCCAACGCTCATGGCTTTCGAAGAATTTTAGCCTTTTTTTCCTCTTCACTGTCGACCTAATCACATCTGCTTTCAGCCTAGCCAAACGGCATCACCCGTCGAAGAAATAGATTTCCTCGTGTCTGTTGAATGAATCCGACGCAGGTGTTCCAATCATTGAATGAAACTTCCAATTTGTGAAAAAGGATCCAACTCGTCCCACCACTATCTGCTATTGAGTAAGACCTACATTTTCTCCGGATATTGAGACGTTGATACTGGCATGGCAGTAGGTTGAAAGCTACCGGGGGATTTCTTAAACCGAAACCAAAAAAAAAGACAGTTGGGTTGAATACTTCCAGCAAAAGAAGGGGGGGGGGGGGCTGCTGTTTCTCCATTTTTGGTTCTGATACGGATTCTTTCCAGTAAGGACCTAGGAGAAGCGATTCTAGGATGGTTTCAATTCATTCAGGCAACGATTTCCGAATACATATTGAGAAGGTCGGAAACGGTTTCGAGTAAAGCGGATATTGTTTTGGTGGTCGGTTGTGAGAAGTGGTGTAACCCCTATCATCATTAGTAAAGCTCTACCAGATTAGAGGATGGTTTGGGAGTTTAAAATTTAATAATGAGAATTGAAATTGATCCTGCTAGGATATCTGCTGGGAGTGCTCAATAGCTTGATTGAAATGTTTTCTTTTTTTCAAAATTTACACCGTGCTGTTAATAAACTTAATTGTTCTCGATTTCAATCAACGTGGATGTCAGGAACGGTTTTTGAATTTAAATGCAAATACACGACCACAAAAATGATGTATTTCACCACTTTAATGTGGCGCTAGCTGAACCGCAAATGTTCCAGTTAGCTGACACACAATTTCAGCACCACGTGATGCTATTATCCATAATAACAAAGCCACGTCAATCTCATTCATCGAAACGTGGGAAATTGATTGCGATGCATCAAACAGAACCGCATCCACGCGATATTGGAATCTTCGGTTGACGTCGAAGAGTTCCTTTCTTGTTGCTGGCTGATACAAAAAGCGAATATTCATTTTTCTGAAGAACTAATTCAACCATCAGATGGAGCTCAATTTATTCTGATGATTAAATTGGCTGTCAAACCAACTGCTGTCAACAAGGTGAATTTGCATATTGAAACTTTCCCATCGGAATCGATTGATTCACACATATCTATTCCTTCATATGATGGTCTCCTGGTGACTCGCAAGTGACACAATAGAGCGCTTCTATACTAGTCCATTTTCCGTTATGGCAAAATAATCGCTTCGTTAGCAGGTCTCATCCCATTCGCATCGGTTGCGAAGACAGCTTTCTTGAATGACTTTTTAATTGAGACCTGCCAATATTCACACGCCCCGGTCTGGTGGCGTTTTGGCAGCTTCCAGGCAGTCGTCCAATTTTCATATCCTTGACTCTCGATTGCTATCGTCTCTCAATTTAATCTAATGCCCCCCCAATCTCGTAGTTTTTGCCATTCTCCATCACCCCGGGAGCCAAAAATTGGCCGAAGGAGCGCACTTGCTGCTGCTGCTGATAGACTGAAACAATTTCCTTCACCTTCCTTCATGGAGAGAAAGAGGCGCATAAAGACTCCTGTCTGGAAGCCGACAATGTTCACGAAAATGCTCTGCTGATGATCTTTTAAGAGCGATAAGAAATTTGATACTTTTCAAAGAGCACTTTGGCTACCCATTTTCCCACCGAAATCCCCACCATTCTGCCATTCATCGGAAGAAGGAGCCTAGTCTTCAATGGCTTTTCGGGCAGGAACAATGCGGCATGTCGTACCTTGTAGATACCTTGACTTGGCTAGGATTGGGTAATGAAGAGGAAAAGCTCAACCGTTTCCAGCAGTGTCGAAATGTGGTGATTACGATGAATAGCTCTCTGTAACAGGTTTCTCGAATGGATGTGCCGTTATAATTTGGAAAAATTTTGAATTTTATGCCACACTGACATGCTAGGGACTTTCAACCTTCTTGTAGTAAAAGTAAGTAAACAGAGTAAAAAAAAATAAAAATAATGTTTTGTTTAACTACGTAGATAAATTAGTGTGGTCCTAAGAAAGGAGTGAACATAACTTTTGCACAGAAAGTATAATTTCAGTTAACAATCAGATAGCTCTAAATATTAGAGTTTCCTTAATCCAGGCGTGATTACACAAGAAGGCCCGCAGTTGAGTAGAATGGGGAGACTTGATCCCATTTTCGTGTTATCAGCATACAGTTTTGGCAAAATTGAACTCTTAAATTATGTTATTATAAAGTCCATAACATTCTTGAACGATAATGACATATTGGAATAAATATTTCTGAAGTTACTTTTTCATATATCAAACATTAGAAAATGATGAAGAAAAATGTTCAAGTTCCATTTCGTTAAATTTTTCATGTAAAGTTCAATGACTCAAATAAAATATATAGATTCCATTAAAGAGATATTGCTTAGGGATAAAGACTTCTTACTCTTCCCTTTAGTAAAATTTTCCGAGAAAGTATCGTGTTTAGAAATTGAAAGCATAATGTATCAATATAGACCCCGTCCGTTTTTGGCAACATCCAAATATGGCACGTGTGCGAAAATCGAACGGTTTTCAGAAACAACATTTCCTTAAAGTTATTTCTATTATAGGACCAATATAGTACAGACAAACATCTAAAATATGCCTAAAGGTATGAGCCATTTCAAATAAAGATGATTTAAAAAAACACCAAAAAAATTGTTTTTACGTTCTCTAATCATGCAAAAATACAGCAAAAAAAAATTTCAAAACAGTTTATATAGTATTTAAAAATATGATAATTTTATTAAATCGAAAAACAAATTATTGATGATAATAATAACAGTATTTTTTTTGTAGTTATTAGTACGAAAAAACTGAAAAAAATGTCTGATTTTGGCAACATTTGATTTTGGCAACATTAGATTTAGGCAATTCAAAATGCTCGGGCGTTTTGCCTAAATCGAATGGAGGAGTCTATATTGTAGATATATTTTCTCCTTTTGAAATGTTTAAAAAAAGCTTTTCAATCGATGTCAATCACAAAGATATGATAGCTGAATTGCTTTTGCTCAGAACATTCTAGAAAAACATCAAATTCGTAGATTAAGAAAATTGAAATATTTACGTAAAAATTTATATCGAGGTCATGTAAAATCAAGGTAAAAAAATAATGAACATTCGAAGGATAAGTACGGGATTTCGAACCAAATTACTGCTTTTATTGTCCAAATGAAATGTTCAAATAAATTGTGTTACAATACGTCAAATTAATGTCCAAAAGCTTTCAATATTCGGACTGCGCGACGAACTTTGTTTGTTGTAATTTAGCAGAATATTGCTATATTGAGGATATTACAAAAATTTCAATTGTTTCAATTTAAATGAATTAGAAAAAAAACACAAGTTTTTTTTTTATCTAAGCAATCTGAAGATTCCTTTTGAGCAAACTAAAGATTTCCTTCCGGTCAATGAAAATTTCAAAAGTTCATACCTAGTTATTTTCATTTACCGTTTTAGAATTTAAAGGAATTTTTCGATTGCTTAGATTCAGTTAAATCATTCAATCAAGTAGGCTCACAACCCAATAGACCATTTTTTTTTAATCTGTGAATTATCCACGTTCAAAATAGTTTTTCTTTTTTAGTTTTGGTACAAAATACATTGCAAGATGATGGAAAGTAATAAACATGTAAATTTTCGTAAAAACCAACAAAAAAGGAAAAAAAATGTAGTTTAGTCAACAAAACTCGCTAACCAAATGAAATGCCACAAACGGCGATCTCCCGAAGCCAAACTCGTCGAAAAATTGTTGAACCTGTTTAACGGAAATCTATATAAATAAAAAGGGATTTCTGTCGGTATGTCTGTCTGTTCTCTTTAGACTCGTAAACCACTAAACCGATTTGCTAGAAACTTGGAAGGTTCCTATTAAGATTTTAGACCATTCCCTCTCAGATATTAGAACGGGGTAGGCTTTTTCAACATACGTCCAAAATTGTGCCTACATGATGCATGTTAGGTTATTTGAGTACGAAAAATCTAATATATAAAGATGAGTTGGGCTATATATGTTTGTATATATATATATATGCACCTTATACAAATCCACACCGCTTAACCGATCAGCTTGAAATTTGGTACAGTGATGTAAACGGACATGAGAAAGGTCGAGGTAAAAGTTTTGAGCCCCTCCCATCTAAGAAAAGGGACCCTCCCATACAACTTACGTTTTTTTCCCACGAACCAAAAGTCATGGCACACATTTGTCAACCGATTTTCGTTTCCTTTGGCGGGATTGCTTTCACCATCACCATGGGCCGGGCAGTAGAAACGAACGACCATCTAAAGTTCACGTGTACTGGAAAGCAAATCAAAGCTTGCTGAGCATAAAAAAATTTGAATGGAGAAATTTTGGCGGGTGTTTTTTCCTTCTACTGTTCAAAGCACGTGGTACCGGTGCGAGGCATTTGATTGCAATAATGAGCCTTCGTTTAGGATAAGAAAACTACTCGCCTGTTAGAAATATATTGAGAAGAACAGTGGTTGAGAATCTACTAGAATATGCAGTGTGTAAAGTATGGATGCATTAATTCATGTTCATGTTTCATGTTTCATGTTCATTGACTTCTTCAGTTGAATAACTATTTGGACTGAAAACTGATATTCCAGCTTTTAGGAACCATCCATTTGCATAATTACGGAACTCCTCATAGGGAAACAATTAATAAAACTGAGGGTTGTAAGTTCAAGGCTGCGATCTCAACACTTTGATTGCCGTATAGGAATTTAATTTACAATAGGAATTAGATGGGTATTCCATTCTACGGGGAGATCTTGAAAAGAGGTCGTTAACATTTGTTTACAAGCTTAATACATGGGATTTTCACTAGATAACCCATGGAAAGGATAAAAAAATTATCATTTGATAAAAAATGGTTATTCAATTCAAGCTTCCTAAAAAATGGTAAAATAAGGTTGCTAGAATTGCCGTATTGGGACCGGACAAATCCAGCCAATTTTATCAAAAATAATGTAAATAAATCCGGGCAAAATCCGGGCTTTTTGCAACAAAATCCGGGAAACCGGGCCAAACCGGACTTACCTCAAATTTTGATTCAAATGTTCTAGCAAATAAGGATAAATCCGGGCAACCTTAGATTAAAATGTTTTTTGTGA
>NW_026597269.1:1620-8678 GCF_029784155.1 Uranotaenia lowii | reverse complement strand
ACGAAAAATGTTTCTATGATAGTTTGAGACTCTCTCTACATTGAAAAGGGACATAAAGGACTCCGTATATTTGATTGATGTAATTCATAACTTGTTAACCAAAAAATCAGAGTCATAAAAAGGATTAAAACAATGAAGAAAACAATTTTAATTAAGTTTTAAAAATAGAAAAAAGGTTGCAGTTTTATTTTGAAGGAACATGTAAATGATTTTACTACGTAAAACATTCTTATCAGATGTTCTATCCAAAATCCAAAAAAACATAACAAGCTTTTATCCCCCCCTCCCCTAAACGCGTAACGTAATATTTTAATTGTCCCTAAGGTGTAGCAAAGCACACCGGGTCAGCAAGTGTCGAATGAAAAAATGTTAAAAAACGCATTTTTAAGAGAAAATTGTATTCATTAAGTTTCAGACATGATGGTAACATTTTAAAAATTTTGAAGCTTAGTTCATTTAGAAACGGAACACTTTCTTTTGCTGATAGTCCATTTCATAGTTCGAGATATTTACGATACAAGCGAAAATCAAACAATCTTACATTATGTCATGTCGAGCAAAACTTTACGAAACTTAAATGGAAACTGAGCTACATTTAAATATTGCAAATCTCTTCGAAAATAATGGCATTTCGATTGCATTCACGAAGAACTCCATAAAAGCAGCGGATGTTTGGCAGTTTAGATTCTGTGCACCCAAACAGTGAGACTGATAGCAATGATGAATGTGCAACAGGAAATTAGAAAAACCAAAATAAAAAATCCACACGATCGATCAAAATCAATCTTTGAACGGGAGAAAGACTAAGCATAAGCAAATTGCAAATTTTCGCATATCGTTCGAAGACAAGCGCGTTCGCGGTCAGCTTCCGGTCTCCCACGCTTAGTGGAAAATGGAGGTTTTTTTGTCAGTTGATTCGTTTTTCTGCTCGTTTGCCTCAATTGGGCCCATGATTATTACCGATTTCGTTTATTGGCGTCCGCGCCGTCAACGGAACTGATTTCGGCTGACAATGTGACTCCTCCTGCCGGATTTGGCCTACGCTACATCTTCATCATAATTTTTTTTTCAAAATTTTTGCGCAAAAGTATGACACCCGACGACGACAATCAGGTGCGGGAAATTGAAGAGATGAGTTGACGAATGCCATTTGCTCCCATAAAGCCGCAGATTGTGTGTTCCGTCCCGTCAACGAATAACTAGTAAAAGACCAAGAAAGTGACAAGGGTAAGAGAAAAAAAAGCGGCAATAAGATGCCACCCAGAGCGATTTCCATCTGGATGACCCTAAGTTGGGGGGAAGTTCCATCAGCAGCATCATTCCGATTTGTCGTTGGAAGTTGGAAGAAGCTGAATGTAATGAGACAAGGGGGAAAAAACACCAAGGGGCACTTACTGTCCCGGGCAGATGGCTTCCTGTTTTGCGGAGTGTCGCATCAAAAGCGCAATTTTAGCGCGCCGCCGATTGAAACAATGAAACACCAAGTCGACTACGAGAGACGGCTTCTTCTTCTGGGAGTTAACGGGATGAGTGCTGAATGATTTAGTGCACTCCAAAAAAAGGCACATCCTCTCCTTTTTTGGGGTCATATTGGTGCCGGACTCAATGCAAGTCGGCATGAATCATTGAAGGCAATGGCGAAATTAACTGTCATCCTACGGTGAGAATAATTTCTCGTTCATAAAGCCGAAACAAACGGAGAAAAAAATCTTCCCCAACCGTACTGAAAACTTCTTCAATTGTGAACAATTCTGCTCACTGGAACGTGCCTTCGATTCATTTTCGCTGTCCGAACGAATGCAAATATCACCGTTCATCTAACAGAGTCTTTCTGGTCGAACTGACATTATTTTCCACCCCGTAAGTTAGATTATGACGATGGACAAGCTGTTTCCATTATCGCGGACTAAGGAATTCCATTAGAGGTGAAAACTGGGATGCTTTGTAATCCAATCGAATTGGCAGTAGGTTAGGAGAACTTCCCATGAATAGGGTCTAGGTTGGATATGGTTTGATGCGTTCAACCACAAACATCCCAAACTGAGAAAGAGACTTAAACGATGGAAGCGTTTGGAATGGCAAAAAATTGTGTGTAACTAATAATGAATCGATCTACAATTGTGCCAATACATATGTTATGAAGTTATCCTGGATAAAAAGTGGAATTATCTATGCAATCGAACATTGTTTATAAAATTTGGTTGATAGGGAAAGTGAGCCTACATTATTCTGCATATCATGTATGCACAATTGACCACTATTAACTGCGCAATAATCTTTTTTTCACATGGCACACTGCAATTAAAATTATGAACTTACCTTCCTAGTGCATCTGCCATTTTCGGATTGATAAAAACACACTTCCTTATGGAAAAATCACCAAGAATACCGTTGATTGAAGAAAACATGGCGAAAAATATAAAATTATTGCAAAAAACGTAGGAGAAAGTCGAAATTTCACAACTGAGGTTTTTCTTCATTACGATGTAAATTAAAAAACACTTTCAATAAGGTGTTAAGCGGGTCATAGACTACACAAATGGCTTGGGCAAATTCGATGATTCTACGACGATTGTTTGATTCTATGCACGCCCACACACGATACAAACAAATTTCGAGCAAAAACAAACGATTGCTGGCGAAAACAGCAACAACAACAACAAAAAACCATCTCCACCCCGGCTGGGGCTGAGTAAATTGCCTGAAGTTTATTGTTTATTGTTTATTGTTTATTGTTTATTGTTTATTGTTTATTGTTTATTGTTTATTGTTTATTGTTTATTGTTTATTGTTTATTGTTTATTGTTTATTGTTTATTGTTTATTGTTTATTGTTTATTGTTTATTGTTTATTGTTTATTGTTTATTGTTTATTGTTTATTGTTTATTGTTTATTGTTTATTGTTTATTGTTTATTGTTTATTGTTTATTGTTTATTGTTTATTGTTTATTGTTTATTGTTTATTGTTTATTGTTTATTGTTTATTGTTTATTGTTTATTGTTTATTGTTTATTGTTTATTGTTTATTGTTTATTGTTTATTGTTTATTGTTTATTGTTTATTGTTTATTGTTTATTGTTTATTGTTTATTGTTTATTGTTTATTGTTTATTGTTTATTGTTTATTGTTTATTGTTTATTGTTTATTGTTTATTGTTTATTGTTTATTGTTTATTGTTTATTGTTTATTGTTTATTGTTTATTGTTTATTGTTTATTGTTTATTGTTTATTGTTTATTGTTTATTGTTTATTGTTTATTGTTTATTGTTTATTGTTTATTGTTTATTGTTTATTGTTTATTGTTTATTGTTTATTGTTTATTGTTTATTGTTTATTGTTTATTGTTTATTGTTTATTGTTTATTGTTTATTGTTTATTGTTTATTGTTTATTGTTTATTGTTTATTGTTTATTGTTTATTGTTTATTGTTTATTGTTTATTGTTTATTGTTTATTGTTTATTGTTTATTGTTTATTGTTTATTGTTTATTGTTTATTGTTTATTGTTTATTGTTTATTGTTTATTGTTTATTGTTTATTGTTTATTGTTTATTGTTTATTGTTTATTGTTTATTGTTTATTGTTTATTGTTTATTGTTTATTGTTTATTGTTTATTGTTTATTGTTTATTGTTTATTGTTTATTGTTTATTGTTTATTGTTTATTGTTTATTGTTTATTGTTTATTGTTTATTGTTTATTGTTTATTGTTTATTGTTTATTGTTTATTGTTTATTGTTTATTGTTTATTGTTTATTGTTTATTGTTTATTGTTTATTGTTTATTGTTTATTGTTTATTGTTTATTGTTTATTGTTTATTGTTTATTGTTTATTGTTTATTGTTTATTGTTTATTGTTTATTGTTTATTGTTTATTGTTTATTGTTTATTGTTTATTGTTTATTGTTTATTGTTTATTGTTTATTGTTTATTGTTTATTGTTTATTGTTTATTGTTTATTGTTTATTGTTTATTGTTTATTGTTTATTGTTTATTGTTTATTGTTTATTGTTTATTGTTTATTGTTTATTGTTTATTGTTTATTGTTTATTGTTTATTGTTTATTGTTTATTGTTTATTGTTTATTGTTTATTGTTTATTGTTTATTGTTTATTGTTTATTGTTTATTGTTTATTGTTTATTGTTTATTGTTTATTGTTTATTGTTTATTGTTTATTGTTTATTGTTTATTGTTTATTGTTTATTGTTTATTGTTTATTGTTTATTGTTTATTGTTTATTGTTTATTGTTTATTGTTTATTGTTTATTGTTTATTGTTTATTGTTTATTGTTTATTGTTTATTGTTTATTGTTTATTGTTTATTGTTTATTGTTTATTGTTTATTGTTTATTGTTTATTGTTTATTGTTTATTGTTTATTGTTTATTGTTTATTGTTTATTGTTTATTGTTTATTGTTTATTGTTTATTGTTTATTGTTTATTGTTTATTGTTTATTGTTTATTGTTTATTGTTTATTGTTTATTGTTTATTGTTTATTGTTTATTGTTTATTGTTTATTGTTTATTGTTTATTGTTTATTGTTTATTGTTTATTGTTTATTGTTTATTGTTTATTGTTTATTGTTTATTGTTTATTGTTTATTGTTTATTGTTTATTGTTTATTGTTTATTGTTTATTGTTTATTGTTTATTGTTTATTGTTTATTGTTTATTGTTTATTGTTTATTGTTTATTGTTTATTGTTTATTGTTTATTGTTTATTGTTTATTGTTTATTGTTTATTGTTTATTGTTTATTGTTTATTGTTTATTGTTTATTGTTTATTGTTTATTGTTTATTGTTTATTGTTTATTGTTTATTGTTTATTGTTTATTGTTTATTGTTTATTGTTTATTGTTTATTGTTTATTGTTTATTGTTTATTGTTTATTGTTTATTGTTTATTGTTTATTGTTTATTGTTTATTGTTTATTGTTTATTGTTTATTGTTTATTGTTTATTGTTTATTGTTTATTGTTTATTGTTTATTGTTTATTGTTTATTGTTTATTGTTTATTGTTTATTGTTTATTGTTTATTGTTTATTGTTTATTGTTTATTGTTTATTGTTTATTGTTTATTGTTTATTGTTTATTGTTTATTGTTTATTGCCCAAGCAACCAAAAGTCACATATTTACTTGAATGAAGGTATTGAAAGTTACATATTGGCTGACAAAGAGAATCAACTGCCCAATTCCCTTTAGTGAACTTTATGTACTAATTAATGAACTTGAAAGTTCCAAAAGTGATTAATATGTGAGTTGTATGTGACTTGTTTTGTCCAATTCCCATTAGTGAACTATATGTGCTCATTAACGTACTTGAAAGCTGCAAAAGTGATCTATACGTACGTTATACGGGACTTAAGTCACATAAAGGGCACAAAAGTGCCCAATACGGGATTTGATAAGTCACATAAAGGGCACAAAAGTGCTCAAACGGGATTTGATAAGTCACAAAAAGTGCATTGATGTGCTTTCAAATTCAAATCACCTCTTCGAGTTTTAGTCTCAGTTAGAACAACATCTAGGCGTGGTCTCGTGGTAGCGTGTTCGATTCTCACCACGAAGGTCGGGGTTCGATCCCCAAGCCGGGCAAGTTTTTTTTCAATAAGTAATTTTGTACATGAGTGACCATTCTGATGCGATATATGTAGGAAATGTGAGAAAGAAGCAATTGAGCAATTTGTCGAGTTTGAAATCCGGCGCGTGGCATCATGGCGGCACCGGTACAGAACACAGTAAATAATCAAGAGAAGGTGATATAAGCAGAAACCAACGGTTCAGTTGAGATAGAGAGAATTTTTTCGCTCATTTTGCGATTTTTGGAAGCTGAATTAAGAGGCCGCTGGAAGCTGAATAGAAGATCATTAAACTTGTTTTGGAACTTGGAAGTATCAATAAGAACTTAAATTTTGAGCTGCATAGAACGTACTTCATATCAATGATGGGGCTGAGTAAGCGTTTTTGTACCTGTTTTATGAGACTTTTGGTTGCTTGGGTGTTTATTGTTTATTGTTTATTGTTTATTGTTTATTGTTTATTGTTTATTGTTTATTGTTTATTGTTTATTGTTTATTGTTTATTGTTTATTGTTTATTGTTTATTGTTTATTGTTTATTGTTTATTGTTTATTGTTTATTGTTTATTGTTTATTGTTTATTGTTTATTGTTTATTGTTTATTGTTTATTGTTTATTGTTTATTGTTTATTGTTTATTGTTTATTGTTTATTGTTTATTGTTTATTGTTTATTGTTTATTGTTTATTGTTTATTGTTTATTGTTTATTGTTTATTGTTTATTGTTTATTGTTTATTGTTTATTGTTTATTGTTTATTGTTTATTGTTTATTGTTTATTGTTTATTGTTTATTGTTTATTGTTTATTGTTTATTGTTTATTGTTTATTGTTTATTGTTTATTGTTTATTGTTTATTGTTTATTGTTTATTGTTTATTGTTTATTGTTTATTGTTTATTGTTTATTGTTTATTGTTTATTGTTTATTGTTTATTGTTTATTGTTTATTGTTTATTGTTTATTGTTTATTGTTTATTGTTTATTGTTTATTGTTTATTGTTTATTGTTTATTGTTTATTGTTTATTGTTTATTGTTTATTGTTTATTGTTTATTGTTTATTGTTTATTGTTTATTGTTTATTGTTTATTGTTTATTGTTTATTGTTTATTGTTTATTGTTTATTGTTTATTGTTTATTGTTTATTGTTTATTGTTTATTGTTTATTGTTTATTGTTTATTGTTTATTGTTTATTGTTTATTGTTTATTGTTTATTGTTTATTGTTTATTGTTTATTGTTTACTGTTTACTGTTTACTGTTTATTGTTTATTGTTTATTGTTTATTGTTTATTGTTTATTGTTTATTGTTTATTGTTTATTGTTTATTGTTTATTGTTTATTGTTTATTGTTTATTGTTTATTGTTTATTGTTTATTGTTTATTGTTTATTGTTTATTGTTTATTGTTTATTGTTTATTGTTTATTGTTTATTGTTTATTGTTTATTGTTTATTGTTTATTGTTTATTGTTTATTGTTTATTG
>NW_026597269.1:0-1120 GCF_029784155.1 Uranotaenia lowii | reverse complement strand
TAACGAATAATCATAGAGTAACAAAAAATTGTTTTAATTTTTCTATGTATTCGTGCATTGATGGGCAAAAAATCTTAGGTATAAATCAGTCACTAAAACCCCCCCCCATGAGTCGTTTCTTCCTACGGCCCTGATCCCGGGTGTACTGGCGGCTAGCTAGATCAGGATAAAACCTCACGGGGCCTTCGTATGACTGCACTTAAATAGTTTATAAATTATTTCTACGGTATTTTTCACGTAAACTAAGATTTTGATGCATCATATCGATTCCACGTGACTTTTGAGTAACCCCAGTGTAGCAAGGACGCCCCGGTTTCAACTACTTCACTTCCACATAACAGACTGATAAATTTCACGTAAAGTCTAAGTGGATGATTTCAAATCCGTTTTGTGTATTTTCTCCAGCGTTCACATATCGATTTCGTAGCATCTACGTGAAAATCAATTGGATAAAAATTATGTAGTTTTTCACGTAGCCTCTACATGCGGATTATTTTGGGTGTGGATAAACGGCATCGCTATCTCTTGAAGACAGTTTTACTTGTAAACTTTTTCATACATGGCTGCTCTAGTGATGAAAACTTTTGTCTCCTTTCAACAATCAAATTTACAGCTGCCAAATATATCATTTGGCTTGCCAAATCATCAACTTGCGGGCTAATTTATCCGCGAAAACATATTTGAACCTATCTGGAGCATTCCTCTTAAGTTAAGCAAGGTTATATTTCTGCCTCGGAATTAGTCGGTTTCGGGAGTCGGGAAAGCCTTGGCGATCATTCTTCCTGACCAAATAGGATTTGCCACGTGGTTGTGCAGAATTATTTTTCCCCTTTCGCGTTCCATCTTGGTCCCTTGGATAACTTTCAAACGTGTGTACCAATCCTGACAAAAATTTCACTACTAAATAGATGAACAAACCTTACAGATTAAATCGTTGTCATTAGTCTTTCAGTAAAACAACTAGTGGCGATGCAGTGAATAAAATAAAACGACCCAATTCTATGTGCTACAAGCTTTATTTGCAAACTTTTTGCTTGTCTATCAAACTGAAATACAAAAAAGAAATAGAAGCTGTAAAACGAAATATTTTCCAAAATGATGTGAAAAACTGTGAAAGTTT
>NW_026597268.1:0-8684 GCF_029784155.1 Uranotaenia lowii | reverse complement strand
GAATTTCTGTGTTTTTTGGTTTAGATTTCTTCGAGATAAGAAAAAAAAACAACATCGCGGTCCTTAATATAATAAGGCCAAACTACAATTAAATTCGAAAGATGGACAATTAAGCTGCATAAATTCATGGGCTGAATTTTTTAACATTACTATTGAAACAAACTACAAAATCAATTGAATTTTTGACTTCATTTAATTCCTTAGGCACTCGCACTATTCCCCTTTTATTTTTTCCTTCAAACTTTACCATTTGATAGGGATTCTAGCCTTTTGTCCTAGTTTGGCTTACTCTTGGAAAATGTCTCTATTTTTTAAATATCAAAAATTAACCTCAAACTACAACAAAAACTACACCAAATATACATTTACTAAGAAAAAAAAAGTTGAAGTCTCACATAAATTAACCTGCTGCTTCTTTACGCTTTCATTTCATCAGGAAAGGTGTTTGTTTACAAGCCTTCGAAAAGATAGATATTTCAGGATTTTGAAATTATATGTTTACTTACATTTGAAATTTTCAAAAACAAACCAAAATTTTTTCAATTTCAAACTCAACTTAAAGGTTTTTTAAACGTAGATTTTTTTTTTTGAGATATTTTTTTACTTTAGACTTAGTTATTGATGATTATCTGAAAAAATTCCATGTTGATCAATGTTACCTCGTTTTACTTATAAATAGCCAGTACCCAACTGGAATTGTAGATCGGATTATTGAACTCAAGACACAGTACAAATGTAATAAAACCTTTTTTTCGATTCCTATGTATTTTGATTCAAAATTGACCAGAAATCCATCGAAGAGGATTTAAAGAATTCGCCACCCTTGTAAACCTGAAACGAAAAAAGTATAATGTTTCATAATTGTTTGAGTCAACCGTAACTACATTTTTTTAAGGGAACTTACAAATTACTGATTGTATTCAATGATCCTCCCCTAGAGGGCGTTTGATATTCAGGCTCACCGGTCGGACCTGCGTATCTGTTGACATAGGGGGTCGTATAGCTGGTTGGCTGTACGTAACGAACATTCTGATCTGAATTTAAAATGTGTTTTATAGATATTTTTTCATTATCTATTTTAAATAAAAGCTTACATGCGTAGGGATTTGGACCCGGCCGGTTATATTCCGTTAACACGCCCCCATTGGGATAGAGTGCAGCAGGACTTTGGGAACCAACTGCCCCTGGCTGTATCCTTGTATCGTAGCTGTTAGATAGATATTGAATGGAGTTTGCAAAGGGTTGTGCACTTGGCACGACTCTTTGCTCGGCTGGGAAAACAGATCTGTATGTTGGTTGGGCAATCGTAGTTGGAATAACTATAAAAAAAACAATAGAGAAACATAACAATTCTATATGGACTTCTAAATGACATATTGTAACAATTACCTGGACTTTTTGCTCTATCCAATAACATGCCAATTACCTTTCCAGGTACCTGATGCTCTGGGAAATTAAAGAGAGAGAATAATCACATACATTTAGGAGTAATCAAATAAATATGTTTTAAACTTACCAGCTGGATTAATTGGAATTCCTACGGTAAACTTTTGAGCTGGTTTGGAAAACACCACTGCTATGTCGAAGTATACAACTAAAAGATATCTATAGATTGTTGATTTCACGTGGAACGAATTCATCTTCGCAATGTGCCAATCCAATATACAACACTTCTTGAGGACACCAACTCCAATACTAACCGTTGCGAATTTGTCGCACATCGAAGACCCCGACCTGGGTTCACAAATTTGCTGGTTTTGATTTTTTTTATCACCCCCGTCTGGCGGGTTTGTTAGATATTTTTTTAGAGCAGAGAATATTCCCGAAAAAAAACCTCAGTACTCGCTCGTTAATCGGACACTTTTTAATCGGACAAGCTCGGAAATCGGAAGTTTTTGGGAGCTGATTCCAAAGATTGCTGTCTGGTCCATTAATCGATGGATGTGCTCGGTTTCGTTATCAGAGACAATTATATTGATGTTTTCATACAGTTCTTGTTAAATGTTTGTGACTCTTTAAACCCATTCGATTGAGTTTATTTCCGCTGTTTATTACTCAACTTTCAATAGTATATTAATAATTGCGACGGGAGCAAAAACTTTTTACCGATATAATGTCCGATGAACGAGCAAGTACTGTATTCAAGCGCCGAATATATTCGATGAATATTTTGCGCCGAACGTATTTGCGCGGAATGTATGAAGAAGATCTAGGTAGAGCGTAGGTAATAGTTTTATCCAAACTTGTTTGGAGAAGATTTGGTGGGCGAAGGAAATGTTGATGAATATTTTAATATTTTGAGAGACTAGAGAATTGATGATAAACATTTAGGTTATCTCAAGATATTGTAGAGTCCGAATGAATTCAAAACTTTGAATGACTGAATGCTGTTCAGTAACATCAATTGTAACTTTTCTTCCCAAATTTTATTTTTATATCAAGTGGAAATATAAAATATGGTTGATCCTGTCTATGAAAGAGCTCATAATTTATTTGCGAGAGTTGATAAATTTTTATTTTGAAATTAATTCCAGTGGAACAAATGATACTGAAATTTGAAGATCCACACAATTTCCAGCTTAAGCTTCCTCCGCACCGTTACACGAAGAGAAGCCGTGAACCCACGATGAATAATTTTGATAGCCTAATCTTTTGGCGAAATATTCTGGTTAATATAATATCAATCAAGGCGGGGTCAGGGTTAGCTTATTGAAAACTCCAGCGACCTTCAGTCGTGAACTGTGCAATTTTTTTTCAAAAAATGACTCAAACGTATTTCAAACTATTTTTTGTATTTGTTGCGTAATATCATTAGTTATTCTGCAATGTAAAAAAGGAAGTTTAAATGCTCTGAGCTCTCTTCAATTGTCAAAGCTGCATAAAATTGGTTTCTTTTTTTTCGTTGTTTATATTATCGGACTTTTTTCATAATATTTATTCCTGAATGTATGCACACCCCCCCCCCCCCCCCCCTCATAAGATTCTCGAACACAAGAATAACTGCATTAGTGACGAGCACAGGGAAAAACTTAGAACAGAAATACAGCAAGACTATAATTGATGTGTTAAAGCCTTGGTAGTAAATAAAACCTCATATTGAGACCCGGAAACTATTGTGATTTCATTTATGTAATTTTTGGCATTTTTGTAATTTTTTGTAATTTTTTATAGATTTTTATCATTTTTATCATTTTTGTCATTTTTGTCATTTTGGTCATTTTTTTCATTTTTGTCATTTTTGTCATTTTTGTCAGTTTTGTCATTTTTATCATTTTTATCATTTTTGTCATTTTTGTCATTTTTGTCATTTTTGTCATTTTTGTCATTTTTGTCATTTTTGTCATTTTTGTCATTTTTGTCATTTTTGTCATTTTTGTCATTTTTGTCATTTTTGTCATTTTTGTCATTTTTGTCATTTTTGTCATTTTTGTCATTTTTGTCATTTTTGTCATTTTTGTCATTTTTGTCATTTTTGTCATTTTTGTCATTTTTGTCATTTTTGTCATTTTTGTCATTTTTGTCATTTTTGTCATTTTTGTCATTTTTGTCATTTTTGTCATTTTTGTCATTTTTGTCATTTTTGTCATTTTTGTCATTTTTGTCATTTTTGTCATTTTTGGCATTTGTGTCATTTTTGTCATTTTTGTCATTTTTGTCATTTTTGTCATTTTTGTCATTTTTGTCATTTTTGTCATTTTTGTCATTTTTGTCATTTTTGTCATTTTTGTCATTTTTGTCATTTTTGTCATTTTTGTCATTTTTGTCATTTTTGTCATTTTTGTCATTTTGGCCATTTTTGTCATTTTTGTCAATTTTTGTCATTTTTGTCATTTTTGTCATTTTTGTCATTTTTGTCATTTTTGTCATTTTTGTCATTTTTGTCATTTTTGTCATTTTTGTCATTTTTGTCATTTTTGTCATTTTTGTCATTTTTGTCATTTTTGTCATTTGTGTCATTTTTGTCATTTTTGTCAAAAAGCGTCCCAAAAAGTCGAACAGTTTTGGAAATACTTCAAGATTTGCGCCTGCTCTGGACAAAACTGCTAAGCACCCCTAAATCAAGTCCTAATTTATGCAAAGTTCTATTAAAAAAAAAAGAAGTAAATGTTGAAAACTAGGTAGGTATCCTGCAATTGTGATATTATGGGAGTGCAGAAAAATTAAAGCTGGTATCCTTTAAAAATAAATTATATTTAGCGCTACCAACCATTGAAATATGTGTAATCAATTTGAGCTTATTAAATTAAGAATCCCTATCACTGAGAACACTGGCAACCATCCGAACATTCACCAAACCCTCCCTAGATCTAATACTTCCGAACTGCACGGAGCTTGACCGGTTTCTTCCGCAGTTGACCGACAGCTGGTTTTCTCAACTCGGCCGCAGCTGGACTTCCGTAGGCAGTTGCTGTGCTCTGAGCTGATCCTCCCTTTCCGGTGCTGTAAGAGTTGGCAATAGCAATGGCTCCACCGTTGGTGCTTCCGAAGTTGATGGGGAACATGTGACTTGGAGGTGCCGGACGTCCTGCACCACGACGGCTGACCTCGACCTCTTCCTCGTCCTCCTCGGAATCCAGCTGAACGGTAACTTTCTTCTTCTTATCTGGAACAGCCACTGGAGCTACCGGGAGAGCAACTGGCTCCTCGGCAATCGGTTCATCGGATTCCTGATCACTGAATCCGGGAACTTCATCTTCCACTGGGAACTGTTCGCCGGGATAGGCATCTGCAGCCGCTTGAATTCCGTGCTCCTCCTCAGTGCTCTCAACATCTGTATGTTTGCAATCTATCGATTAATAAATCACGTGTGTCATATTGTCAGTCTCGTTGCAGGGAGAACTTTTTTCTAACTTACCCTTCAAGAAGGTTCCCGTTGCCACTCGATTTCCAGCAGCAAATGTGGCCACTCCAGACGATCGGCGTTGGTTCTGCAGCTGTTGATTCTGGAACTGATATCCATACATCGGATAGGGCATGTAGAAAGGCATCGCTTGCCGGTAGTACATCAGAGCTGCCGAATTCAAAAAATAAACTCAATCACTTATAGCATCAATCTCAGAAAGTCCTTTCTTAAGTAAAATAACACACACCATTTCGCATGGGGATCGAGTACCCAGCACTAATGCCACAGAAAACCGCCAAAATAAGCACCACTTTCATCATTTTTTTTAGATTTTCACTTCCCAGAGCAATGAACTACCCTTTCAACTCAAACGCAAAACCACACGTCCTGAATTCGTCGATTTAATCTAGTTCAGCAAACTTTCTGGAGCTAAACTTATGTGACACTCGGATAAGTTTCCACCGTTTACTGATAAGTCGGGAATCGGGAACCATGGCTTTTATACCGAAATTGTCCAGGAGCCTAGTTAGTATTCATGCGGGGTAAATTATTATTGCTTCTTTTGTTCCAAAGCACTTTTCTGCACCGGTTTGGCCAATTTCGCGTATGTAGCAGCAGGTATCGATTTTATTAGATTTTAGAATAAATTCAATGCGGATATGGGAGGCTTTTAGTGAGTTTGCCAAGCTTTGGTCAGATCAAGTGCAACGTAAAGTACAACTGATATCAATGCTTGCAGCTGGCTTCTTCCGTTTTTTTTCTTCGAAATTTCGAAAATTGAAGCTCTCAAGATTGATGAGAGGCAATTCTCGATATAATCAATTATGAGTTAAGTATTCCAAAAAAGTCTGTTTATCTCGATCTGTATCTGGTACCCGATTCATATATTTTTTCATAATTTTCATCATATATGAATACAAAATACATTATTTTAAGTAGTTTTCCTGGAACGCTATATATTTTTGGTTTTTGGTTATGTAATAACTTGCATGTTGATATGATTTAAATGGTTTTGGAATTCTGAGTTATCAAGCTTAACACATAGCGGAACAAATACGAGATTCCTACCTATCTGTTTTTTTTTTCGTCGTCGAGCGTTTGCTATAATTAGAAACATTAGTCAAATTTATAAATTTAATAGAGAAACTATATTAGGCAAAATTAAACACAGTAATTTCGGTATCTCAAAGATTCTAATTTCATTGTTTTATCGTTTAGATTTCTCCGCGGTCCTTGATGTGTTATTTAATATAAAATTTTAATCTATGCAGTAGGCGTTAACCCGCGCGGACGTCAAAAATTTTCGTTCCGTTAAAAAGTCGTTCTAACTGAGAAAAAAAAGTTTTAATAGGGAAGAACCAGAATCGAATCCAGTTGAAAATAACCGCAAAGGTGTACAAAATTGTGAAGTGTGCTGTAGTAAAAAAAAACTACAGGATGTGGGAAGAAACAAATCTGCTCCAGGAACTTCGGTTGCAGTAGATTCCGATATCAAAACAGCACTAGCCTTTCTCCTGCCAACATTAAATAGTTGTATGGTTCCGAATCAGCGAAGAATATGTTCTGTCGATGACAACCTATTTGGTGAGATCCAATATTTTTTTTACGATTTTAGATATTTGCCATGTATGATTTTGATACAAAGTTATTGTTCATAAAGCATGTAAAGGGTATGGTAGGGAATTCCACGCATTATTCCTCCTCTTGTTCCAGTTTCTTTTGCGGTATTTATCACATGGTTGGCCTGGCCGTAGTATTCTCTGCAATGGATGTTTAAATGTAACAGAGATTATGTTGAAAAGAAAAATGAAGGACGCGAATTTTTCATTTTCAAGGATGCTTACATGTTTTGGCTATGTGGGTAAAAGAAGAAGAAGATAAATATAAAACTTAAATTTAGATTTTTTCAAGCACGCGTTAGAACTTTTTTTAAACTACACTTCTGGGGAATAAAGATCTCCCACATGAAGAACCTCATAGGCTGTAGCATGGCCATTTGATTATTTCTGATTTTATTTCTAAGTCTTCAATATTACATAAAAGTAGGGAAAATCGTGTTTCAGAACATGGATAGTAAAAAAAGAACATGGATAAAAAACTGAAAATGTAGCCTCAGGCTACGAATTCCTATAGATGTTTGCTTAGTTTTACAATTTTATGGAGGTACATTCAGATTGGAACACCAGATTTGCATTCAATATTAGATAAGTCGCTTCAAGTTTTGATCTTTTTTTATGTTTAAAAAAAAACAAAATCCAGATACAGTAAGATGTTGTCAAAAATTTCTTTGTTTCTTATTCTGAATTGACTTGAATGATTGAATCCGGTCGGGCTACAACACATGATTCAAATTTGAGCGATTTGTTCTTCATTGATTGGATTTTTCTCAGTCTTGGGGAGGAGGAGGAGCTCGAGGAGCTGGAGCAGCTGTATCGTTCCCAAGAAACACGAAAATTCTATCAGAAGCTTAATGCATCCCGTAAAGGCTTCGTGTCGCAAGCCGAAATATGTCGGGATAAGAACTGAGGCATCCTGACGGACAATCGTGAAGTGATCAAAAGCTGGAAGCAGTACTTCGATGAACACCTGAACGGCGCACATGCAGGAAATGCAGGAAACCAACAACGAGGTGAAGCTACTCCCAACGATGAGTGAAGTTAAGGAAGCCATTCACCAGCTGAATAGCAACAAGTCGGCTGGGAAGGATGGCATCGCAGCTGAACTCATCAAAAGGGGTCCGGACAAGTTGGCCGATTGCCTACACCGGTTGATGGACCGGATCTGGGACACAGAACAGCTACCGGAGGAGTGGAAGAAGGGGATAATATGCCCCATCTACAAGAAGGGTTACAAATTGGACTGTGAAGACTACTGAGCTATCACTGCCCTAGATGCCGCCTACAAAGTTCTGTCCCGAATCCTACTCCACCGCCAAACGCCACAAGTAAACAGATTCGTGGGAAGTCATCAAGCCGGCTTCATAGAGGGACAGTCAACGACGGACCAGATCTTCACATTACGGCAAATCATCCAAAAATGCCGTGAACACCAAGTCCCTACGCACCCTCTTTTCATCGACTTCAAAGCCGCATACGACACGATCGACCGTGACGAGCTTTGGAAAATCATGGACGAATACGGTTTCTCAGGAAAGCTGATCAGACTGATCAAGGCGACGATGGATGGAACGCAGTGCTGTGTGCGGATTTCGGGTGAATTGTCGAGTTCACTCGAATCACGCAGAGAGCTTCGACAAGGCAATGGTCTATCCTGCATGATGTTCAACGTGGCGCTAGAAGGTATTCTTCGACGAGAGGTAGGCGAAATGCGGGGCACGGTTGTCAACATATCCTATCAACTAATTTGCTTTGCCGACGACATTGACATTGTCAGCAGATTATCTGCGGCGGTGGAGGAGATCAGCCGCAAACTGAAACGTGAAGCAGGAAGGATTGGGTGAATAATTAATACGTCCAAAACAAAGTACATGCAGGCCTGCGGATCCGAGACCGCCCGAGCCCGTTTGTCCAGTAATAACAAGGTCACGATCGATGGCGATGAGCTGGAGATAGTCGAAGACTTTGTCTATCTCAGCTTACTGGTGACCACAGACAATGATACCAGCCGTGAGATCCGGCGGCGAATGATCAGCGGAAGCCGTGCCTACAATGGACGCTACAAGCAACTGCGGTCGAGAAGACTAAGCCCGCGCACGAAGTGTAACCCGTAGGTTAGAGTGCTTCAAATGACCCAACATTTGAAAAAGTTATTCGCTGCAGGCTTAAATTGATCCTAGGCCTAGTACAAGGTCTCATGCCAGATTTGGGCCAGATCGGATCAC
>NW_026597267.1:0-8691 GCF_029784155.1 Uranotaenia lowii | reverse complement strand
TTTTGTGATCATTAAAAGATAACTTTATTAAAATACATTAAATAAAAAATTGATTTAATGTAGTGTTATATAAATGTTGCATCGAACCCCGCTGTTGCATGATGCCCCGTTTGACGGTACATAAATAGAGAAAATGAGCGATGTTTCATATTTTACACTGAGCGCAGTCAAAGTGCGACTGAATTTTGCACGTTTTTTGCAATAATTATTAGAACGCTTTGAAACCTGTCATTAGAAATATTGCACAATTATCCCTAACAAATTTTATAATGAAATATAACATCGTACTAATAACTTATATTGCAATGTTATCAATAAGTGGCTTGTTGATCGATACTTTGTAACGTTTCGCTTTAAATGGTATAATTTCATAGTTTAATGAATCGGTATCATTGTTTACATGTTTTGGCAATCCCCTTTGGACGATCGATTACTTGATGCTCTAGTGTTTTTCCACAGCAACACCTGATTGAGTATACATAATGAAATCTCCCATTACAGATCAAATCTCTCCGGAAGTAGGAAAAGTTTTTGCATCGATTTTTAATAGGTCGAAATGTACCGTTGACACGCAAATCCCAGCAATTGATGTATAAATGATCTCAGCCCGAAATCCAAAGCTAGCAATTAGAGCGAGTAGCGAAGTGGAACAACCAGCACCGTTCAGAAGAGCTTAATTTTTGGCGAATCCATCAAAATGACCTTCCAGCAGGTTTCAGTGAGTCTGGCTGCGTTGGGCGCGCTGATTCAAGTGATAAGTGCTTGCGTAAGATCGAAATAGATATTGGATGCTCCGTTTCTGGACAGTCATGCCGCATATTTTTGTTATTTTATTTTTATTTCAGAACGGTGGATATGAGCTGATTATAAACAAAATCGAAAACTGCGGCGGCAACGATCAAGTCATCACCATTGATCCCAAATCGGTTGTGACTTTGACCAAGGACTGCCAAGTCACCTCCAAGTCTATGGTCAAAACGACTGGATTCAGCAAAGCTGATGTAGGTCTAATTCGCGTTTTTTTTTTTCAAATCAATTTTCTAAAGTGCATCTTTTCGATTTGATAAACTCATCTGCAGATGACTGTGACGGTGTCGAAAAATGGAATCCCGGTGGTGAACGAAAAGGTGGATGTCTGTGCCAGCATGGAAGATGCCAAGGGAAATAAAGATGCGGCGGAGATTATGACTATGTTCGGAGTGCCAGATAAGTGTCCGGTTGCGGCAATGGAAATTCAAACCTCCGAAGATAAGCCGTACAGTTTGGAACGTTACAAGAACCATTTGCTGGTTGCGGAAGGAAAGATCCACGTCGATAGCAAAATTGTGCATGACAAGGTGAAATTTTGTGGTTATCTCCTTAGTTTAGGACAAACATTAAACTTGATCCCCCTTTCTTTTTTAGGGAGAAAGCTGCTTCAAAATCGATATGGAAGTCAAAAGGGCTGGAGGTTTACTCGGATGAGTGTAACCGAATGTTAGGTGAAGGGTCAAATAGAATGTACTTCATACCTAATAATAGAAAACGTTGATATGAATTTGTCTGTCTGATTTAAGTTTGTTCAAAAATTATATTCCATTGAAAACGTACTGAAAATTGTAACTGGAATCACAGAGCTTCACAAATGTTATGATACTAATGAATTTGTTTTTATTTTAAACAATGATGATGGTCCCAAAAAAAAAACAAATTTTTATTTCAAGAAAAGGAATTTTGATTCATGAACACTATTTTAAAAATGCAAAGCGCTTTTGTTACTTCCATAAACTCAATTTCAAGGCACGTAATCATAATGCATTTATTAATTGTTGTTCTTAGCAAATGATTTAAATTTTGTTTTGCCAATAGATAAATTGATCACACGATTTTGGATTCATTTTTTTCGTTATTAAGAATTTTCTTGATTCTTACTCGGTCAGCTGTCTTTATAACTTTACGTTGAAGCTTTCTGTTTTAAGCAAATGTGTAAATCATTCTTCTAATAAAAAAATGTTAAGTAAAATATACGGATTTTTTTTTTAATTATCTCTGATTACTCAAATGAAGGAATACGGGGGAAATACCAAGGCGCACAGATAAAAACATATACTGAGTTTAAAAAAATTTAACTCAATTTAATAAACTGTTATGAGTACTTGGTTATTAAAAACAATATAATTTTGTTTTGAATTGGCCAGAGCGAGAAAGTAGATAAAAACAAAAAAAAAGTTGAAATTGGTTTGGTTGCAATCATTCACACATTCAGGGGCAAAAAATCATTAAAAATGCAGATTGTTCTGTCAAAAATGACAAAAATGACAAAAATGACAAAAATGACAAAAATGACAAAAATGACAAAAATGACAAAAATGACAAAAATGACAAAAATGACAAAAATGACAAAAATGACAAAAATGACAAAAATGACAAAAATGACAAAAATGACAAAAATGACAAAAATGACAAAAATGACAAAAATGACAAAAATGACAAAAATGACAAAAATGACAAAAATGACAAAAATGACAAAAATGACAAAAATGACAAAAATGACAAAAATGGCAAAAATGGCAAAAATGGCAAAAATGACAAAAATGACAAAAATGACAAAAATGACAAAAATGACAAAAATGACAAAAATGACAAAAATGACAAAAATGACAAAAATGACAAAAATGACAAAAATGACAAAAATGACAAAAATGACAAAAATGACAAAAATGACAAAAATGACAAAAATGACAAAAATGACAAAAATGACAAAAATGACAAAAATGACAAAAATGACAAAAATGACAAAAATGACAAAAATGACAAAAATGACAAAAATGACAAAAATGACAAAAATGACAAAAATGACAAAAATGACAAAAATGACAAAAATGACAAAAATGACAAAAATGACAAAAATGACAAAAATGACAAAAATGACAAAAATGACAAAAATGACAAAAATGACAAAAATGACAAAAATGACAAAAATGACAAAAATGACAAAAATGACAAAAATGACAAAAATGACAAAAATGACAAAAATGACAAAAATGACAAAAATGACAAAAATGACAAAAATGACAAAAATGACAAAAATGACAAAAATGACAAAAATGACAAAAATGACAAAAATGACAAAATGACAAAAATGACAAAAATGACAAAAATGACAAAAATGGCAAAAATGGCAAAAATGACAAAAATGACAAAAATGACAAAAATGACAAAAATGACAAAAATGACAAAAATGACAAAAATGACAAAAATGACAAAAATGACAAAAATGACAAAAATGACAAAAATGACAAAAATGACAAAAATGACAAAAATGACAAAAATGACAAAAATGACAAAAATGACAAAAATGACAAAAATGACAAAAATGACAAAAATGACAAAAATGACAAAAATGACAAAATGACAAAAATGGCAAAAATGACAAAAATGACAAAAATGACAAAAATGACAAAAATGACAAAAATGACAAAAATGACAAAAAATGACAAAAATGACAAAAATGACAAAATGACAAAAATGACAAAAATGACAAAAATGACAAAAATGACAAAAATGACAAAAAATGACAAAAATGACAAAAATGACAAAAATGACAAAAATGACAAAAATGACAAAAATGACAAAAATGACAAAAATGACAAAAATGACAAAAATGACAAAAATGACAAAAATGACAAAAATGACAAAAATGACAAAAATGACAAAAATGACAAAAATGACAAAAATGACAAAAATGACAAAAATGACAAAAATGACAAAAATGACAAAAATGACAAAAATGACAAAAATGACAAAAATGACAAAAATGACAAAAATGACAAAAATGACAAAAATGACAAACAAATGACAAAAATGACAAAAATGACAAAAATGACAAAAATGACAAAAATGACAAAAATGACAAAAATGACAAAAATGACAAAAATGACAAAAATGACAAAATGACAAAAATGACAAAAATGACAAAAATGACAAAAATGACAAAAATGACAAAAATGACAAAAATGACAAAAATGACAAAAATGACAAAAATGACAAAAATGACAAAAATGACAAAAATGACAAAAATGACAAAAATGACAAAAATGACAAAAATGACAAAAATGACAAAAATGACAAAAATGACAAAAATGACAAAAATGACAAAAATGACAAAAATGACAAAAATGACAAAAATGACAAAAATGACAAAAATGACAAAAATGACAAAAATGACAAAAATGACAAAAATGACAAAAATGACAAAAATGACAAAAATGACAAAAATGACAAAAAATGACAAAAATGACAAAAATGACAAAAATGACAAAAATGACAAAAATGACAAAAATGACAAAAATGACAAAAATGACAAAAATGACAAAAATGACAAAAATGACAAAAATGACAAAAATGACAAAAATGACAAAAATGACAAAAATGACAAAAATGACAAAAATGACAAAAATGACAAAAATGACAAAAATGACAAAATGACAAAATGACAAAAATGACAAAAATGACAAAAATGACAAAAATGACAAAAATGACAAAAATGACAAAAATGACAAAAATGACAAAAATGACAAAAATGACAAAAATGACAAAAATGACAAAAATGACAAAAATGACAAAAATGACAAAAATGACAAAAATGACAAAAATGACAAAAATGACAAAAATGACAAAAATGACAAAAATGACAAAAATGACAAAAATGACAAAAATGACAAAAATGACAAAAATGACAAAAATGACAAAAATGACAAAAATGACAAAAATGACAAAAATGACAAAAATGACAAAAATGACAAAAATGACAAAAATGACAAAAATGACAAAAATGACAAAAATGACAAAAATGACAAAAATGACAAAAATGACAAAAATGACAAAAATGACAAAAATGACAAAAATGACAAAAATGACAAAAATGACAAAATGACAAAAATGACAAAAATGACAAAAATGACAAAAATGACAAAAATGGCAAAAATGGCAAAAATGACAAAAATGACAAAAATGACAAAAATGACAAAAATGACAAAAATGACAAAAATGACAAAAATGACAAAAATGACAAAAATGACAAAAATGACAAAAATGACAAAAATGACAAAAATGACAAAAATGACAAAAATGACAAAAATGACAAAAATGACAAAAATGACAAAAATGACAAAAATGACAAAAATGACAAAAATGACAAAATGACAAAAATGACAAAAATGACAAAAATGACAAAAATGACAAAAATGACAAAAATGACAAAAATGACAAAAATGACAAAAATGACAAAAATGACAAAAATGACAAAAATGACAAAAATGACAAAAATGACAAAAATGACAAAAATGACAAAAATGACAAAAATGACAAAAATGACAAAAATGACAAAAATGACAAAAATGACAAAAATGACAAAAATGACAAAAATGACAAAAATGACAAAAATGACAAAAATGACAAAAATGACAAAAATGACAAAAATGACAAAAATGACAAAAATGACAAAAATGACAAAAATGACAAAAATGACAAAAATGACAAAAATGACAAAAATGACAAAAATGACAAAATGACAAAAATGACAAAAATGACAAAAATGACAAAAATGACAAAAATGACAAAAATGACAAAAATGACAAAAATGACAAAAATGACAAAAATGACAAAAATGACAAAAATGACAAAAATGACAAAAATGACAAAAATGACAAAAATGACAAAAATGACAAAAATGACAAAAATGACAAAAATGACAAAAATGACAAAAATGACAAAAATGACAAAAATGACAAAAATGACAAAAATGACAAAAAATGACAAAAATGACAAAAATGACAAAAATGACAAAAATGACAAAAATGACAAAAATGACAAAAATGACAAAAATGACAAAAATGACAAAAATGACAAAAATGACAAAAATGACAAAAATGACAAAAATGACAAAAATGACAAAAATGACAAAAATGACAAAAATGACAAAAATGACAAAAATGACAAAAATGACAAAAATGACAAAAATGACAAAAATGACAAAAATGACAAAAATGACAAAAATGACAAAAATGACAAAAATGACAAAAATGACAAAAATGACAAAAATGACAAAAATGACAAAAATGACAAAAATGACAAAAATGACAAAAATGACAAAAATGACAAAAATGACAAAAATGACAAAAATGACAAAAATGACAAAAATGACAAAAATGACAAAAATGACAAAAATGACAAAAATGACAAAAATGACAAAAATGACAAAAATGACAAAAATGACAAAAATGACAAAAATGACAAAAATGACAAAAATGACAAAAATGACAAAAATGACAAAAATGACAAAAATGACAAAAAATGACAAAAATGACAAAAATGACAAAAATGACAAAAATGACAAAAATGACAAAATGACAAAAATGACAAAAATGACAAAAATGACAAAAATGACAAAAATGACAAAAATGACAAAAATGACAAAAATGACAAAATGACAAAATGACAAAAATGACAAAAATGACAAAAATGACAAAAATGACAAAAATGACAAAAATGACAAAAATGACAAAAATGACAAAAATGACAAAAATGACAAAAATGACAAAAATGACAAAAATGACAAAAATGACAAAAATGACAAAAATGACAAAAATGACAAAAATGACAAAAATGACAAAAATGACAAAAATGACAAAAATGACAAAAATGACAAAAAATGACAAAAATGACAAAAATGACAAAAATGACAAAAATGACAAAAATGACAAAAATGACAAAAATGACAAAAATGACAAAAATGACAAAAATGACAAAAATGACAAAAATGACAAAAATGACAAAAATGACAAAAATGACAAAAATGACAAAAATGACAAAAATGACAAAAATGACAAAAATGACAAAAATGACAAAAATGACAAAAATGACAAAAATGACAAAAATGACAAAAATGACAAAAATGACAAAAATGACAAAAATGACAAAAATGACAAAAATGACAAAAATGACAAAAATGACAAAAATGACAAAAATGACAAAAATGACAAAAATGACAAAAATGACAAAAATGACAAAAATGACAAAAATGACAAAAATGACAAAAATGACAAAAATGACAAAAATGACAAAAAATGACAAAAATGACAAAAATGACAAAAATGACAAAAATGACAAAAATGACAAAAATGACAAAAATGACAAAAAATGACAAAAATGACAAAAATGACAAAAAATGACAAAAATGACAAAAATGACAAAAATGACAAAAATGACAAAATGACAAAAATGACAAAAATGACAAAAATGACAAAAATGACAAAAATGACAAAAATGACAAAAATGACAAAAATGACAAAAATGACAAAAATGACAAAAATGACAAAAATGACAAAAATGACAAAAATGACAAAAATGACAAAAATGACAAAAATGACAAAAATGACAAAAATGACAAAAATGACAAAAATGACAAAAATGACAAAAATGACAAAAATGCAAAAATGACAAAAATGACAAAAATGACAAAAATGACAAAAATGACAAAAATGACAAAAATGACAAAAATGACAAAAATGACAAAAATGACAAAAATGACAAAATGACAAAAATGACAAAAATGACAAAAATGACAAAAATGACAAAAATGACAAAAATGACAAAAATGACAAAAATGACAAAAATGACAAAAATGACAAAAATGACAAAAATGACAAAAATGACAAAAATGACAAAAATGACAAAAATGACAAAAATGACAAAAATGACAAAAATGACAAAAATGACAAAAATGACAAAAATGACAAAAATGACAAAAATGACAAAAATGACAAAAATGACAAAAATGACAAAAATGACAAAAATGACAAAAATGACAAAAATGACAAAAATGACAAAAATGACAAAAATGACAAAAATGACAAAAATGACAAAAATGACAAAAATGACAAAAATGACAAAAATGACAAAAATGACAAAAATGACAAAAATGACAAAAATGACAAAAATGACAAAAATGACAAAAATGACAAAAATGACAAAAATGACAAAAATGACAAAAATGACAAAAATGACAAAAATGACAAAAATGACAAAAATGACAAAAATGACAAAAATGACAAAAATGACAAAAATGACAAAAATGACAAAAATGACAAAAATGACAAAAATGACAAAATGACAAAAATGACAAAAATGACAAAAATGACAAAAATGACAAAAATGACAAAAATGACAAAAATGACAAAAAATGACAAAAATGACAAAAATGACAAAAATGACAAAAATGACAAAAATGACAAAAATGACAAAAAATGACAAAAATGACAAAAATGACAAAAATGACAAAAAATGACAAAAATGACAAAAATGACAAAAATGACAAAAATGACAAAAATGACAAAAATGACAAAAATGACAAAAATGACAAAAATGACAAAAATGACAAAAATGACAAAAATGACAAAAATGACAAAAATGACAAAAATGACAAAAATGACAAAAATGACAAAAATGACAAAAATGACAAAAATGACAAAAATGACAAAAATGACAAAAATGACAAAAATGACAAAAATGACAAAAATGACAAAAATGACAAAAATGACAAAAATGACAAAAATGACAAAAATGACAAAAATGACAAAAATGACAAAAATGACAAAAATGACAAAAATGACAAAAATGACAAAAATGACAAAAATGACAAAAATGACAAAA
>NW_026597266.1:0-80000 GCF_029784155.1 Uranotaenia lowii | reverse complement strand
TAATCCCTGCTCCAAACGCGATTGAAGTCTGGAGCAAACTTAACCGAAAAACTCCGACTAATTGGTATAATGGCGGGCGGGCGCGGTGAAATGTGAGCAAACAACCATTTCCCAATATGAAGTTGTTTCGCAAGAAGCCGAATGAACGAACGAACGAACGAGTTTTCCTTTAGTTTGCTCGCTGTTGTGGAAGCTGCTAAAGTTTAATCAACAACTGGGAAATGGTTTGCTTGCAGCGTGGGATCGGATCTGATGGGAAAGTTTTCCCCATAGTTGCTGCTGCTTGCAGTAATTACTCAGGGATTTTAAAGTCGCTAATGAGAAAATGTGGCGAAAAAGCAAAGACATCAGCATCAATTACCTCTATGAGGAAAGTTGAACTTCTTGGCTAGTTTTAAATTGTTTTGCGAGCGGGGAAAGCGAAGCGATAGCGAGATTGAGTTTCGTTCCAGCAGCGGTTGCATTACTTATGTTATTGAATTTGCTGGATATTTTGCCTTTCGATAAATATGACAAAAATTCACTAGCTGAACGGTAGTTACCAAGATTAGTTTTCGAGGACCTTAGTCCTTTTAGATGAAAAATACAGTTTTAACCAGAAAATCATCAGTCAAAAACTACTGTAGTTTGTCTTTTTCTAAATTTTGTTAACTTTTTTAATTAGTTATTTCATTCAGGTATTTGGAAAAGGTTTCTTTTTGGTTTCACTTGAACGTTTGATTACAGTTACTAAAGTAAGGCTGGCAGAAGTTTTTCAGCACGTATCCGGGCCGGACAAACCCGTTTTTTTTATCTAAGAACCTGACAAATCCCAGGTATTTAGTTTCAAAGTTGTCGACAAAAAATCCGGGCAATATCCGGGCAAATTTGGGAAAAACCTAGGACAATCTCAACAAAGATCAAGAAAACAACTTGATTTTTTTTTCAAAAAAATCAGCAGATTTCAAACCATATTTTAGGTTTTCAATAAATCTTTAATGATTATTATTAAAAAATTTGTTCAAAACATTCAAACGCATGAATGAAAAATAAATTTCAACACAATTTGTATTTTTTTGGCGAATAAAGTAAATAAAATTGGACATATTCCGAACTTATCCAATGTAGTTCGAACTACTAAGCCGGAACGGACTTTCCCAAATTTTGTTTTGAATATTCGGACAAACCCGGATAAAACCGGCAATTTGGCAACCTAATACTTCAGTAAGCAAAATCTTTGATTTCGAAAATTCAAGCATATTTAGAAGCCTCATTTATTAACATAAAATACAAATTTTGATCCGAAGTTACTCTGATCACGCTAGTGTAAGGTTGCCAGATTGCTCGGATGTTTTATACAAAATTTGAGAACCGGATTTTACTCGGAAATATTCACTTTATTCGGCAAATCAAACGAGAACAAAGCTAATTGTGTTGTAATTTTTTTTATTTATGCCTCCAAAACGAAATATTTAGTGAAAGTTTTAAGAAAATATTCATGGTTAGTTTTTTAATTCCCTTATAAAAAAAACGATTAAAATCTGTCGATGAGTATTGATGAAGGTTTTTTCATTTTTTTTTCTTGATTTTTGTTGAGTTATTTCAAGGTTTTGCCAAAATTTTCGCGGATCTTGCTGGAATTTTTTGTCGTCAATTTTGAAACCAAATGCTTGTATTTTGTCAAGTTTTTGTATAAAATTGCCCGGATTTGTCCGGCCCGGATACGTGCAGAAAAATTCTGGCAAGCTTACTCTAGAATTTAAAACTCAATTCTTTCAGAAATTTTGTTTATTCTTGGAAAGTACTATTTAGAGGGAATATTTCGGATTCTGATTCTGTATAGGTATTTAAAAAAAAATCTACACAAATTGGTTTTCTGCTCCCTATATTTTTTCAATGTCCTTTTAGTTCATTAGTGAAAAAGTTGAGTCGATTTGGTTGATACTTGAGTTGGCGCAACGTATTTCAATTTGTATGGAAATTTGTGTAGAAGAAGAATTTTTTACACATCCAGAAAATTCAAATAAACATTATATGCTGTTTATCTTTCAAATTGGTTTAGACTTTTCCTAAGCTTCTTTTTTGCTAGCTTGAGTGAAAAAAGTGACAACCATTTAAACCCTAAAGAATATTGTTTTGCTTTTAAAATAACACTAATTAAATTCCAAATATCTCGGAAACGCGTGAATATTTTTGCGTGATATTTTCACCCATAACATTTTTGAGGCTAAAAGAAATTAGCTCATTGTATTTTTATACCTAACAATATTTCAATGTAGATGTTCAAAAAATGATATAAAAAGGGAAAACGTCAAATTTGTTAATTTTTTTGATAAAAAGTAGTTTTTGGAAAATCATTATTTTTTTCTTTAGATTTTTAAATAGTAAAAATTTTTCAGCTTCAATTAATCACAAACATTTTTTCTGAACCTTATAAACAAAGTTTGAAGGACATTTGCAAAATCATATTGAAATTAATCAACAAGTAAAAAAAATATATTTTTCAACTTTGATGGCCACAAACTTTTAAAATTCTAAAAATTAGGACTTCAAACCTGTTCAGTTTTTCTATTCAAATTTAAATGTTGTTTCTCCACTGGGTCAATAACTAATATTCTCATTTAAAGAATATCATGCAAATAAAAATCTGAATCCATTGAAAAGTATGAAAAATGGCATGTTTTGCTTGTTACAGATTTCAATGATTTCATGAAATGATTTTGCCAATGTTATATTTAACAACGAATTATCTTTTCTGGAGTACAAGTTAGGTTTCTGTACATAAAATGTACTTCAAGAAGATCCAAGGAACATTTGAAGCCAAAGTAATTTTTTCATTGAACTTTTAGAACATCTCTGGTGATTTTTGGATGATAAATTTGGGTTTCCCACACAAATTTCCATAATAAATGCTCATTGCGCTTATTAAGGAATTCCCGGATTAAGTTTGAAAAGCCCGGATTATGCCTGAGTCATTCATTTTCAAATCAAACAAAAAAAAATTGTGATTTTTTTTTTATTTGTGCGTCGAAAATGATTTTTTTTGGAGCGAGTTTCATAAAAAGAATTATGAAAGGTTTTTTGAAAGCCTGAAATACGATTTGAAATCGGCTGATGAATTTTGTTGAAACCCATTTTTTTCATTTATTTTTTATTTTTGATGAGTTATTCCTAGGTTTTGACCAAATTCGTCCGGATTTTACCCGGATTTTGGTCGAGAATTTTGAAATAAAATTTCCGGATTTTGTCAGGTTTTAAGATAAAATAGTCCGGATTTGTCCGGTTCGGAAACGTGCTGAAAAGTGCTGGCAACCTTACTATAAACACAACTTAATTTGCATTTTAATGTTGAGACCACAATTTTTTGAAATTTTTAGCATTTGGTGTTGTTCCTTTTGCTACTCTTACATGTGCAAAAAAAATTGTTATCATGAATTTATTCTTTAGAACCTACATTTTTTTTTATAAAGAGGCACACAAACATATGATGGTTTATATTTTGCCTTCTTATTATTATTCAACCTTCATAAAAGCTTTTAAAAATTGTAAAATACAATGAATGAGTTTTTAACTCAAAAAAACTTTTTAGATTTCTAAAAATTATCCCAAATCAACTCAGTCCATTGGCTCAGAAACATTCAAGATCGCAGAAATAAAAAAAAATATTTATACTAATATACCACATTATGGAATCGTTTTATCAAGGGTTGGTCAAGATTTTCAACAGGTGGGCCTAATTTTCGTCTGAGACTTCCATGCGGGCCACATAACAAATTTTCTTCAATATTAAATGCAAACGAACTTCAGTGGGTTACCTTAAGAATAAATTTAGCCAAAAGAGTTCCTTCTGCAGGTTTTAAAAATAAATTTGGCAGAAAGATTTCTGAGATTCAGTACAGATTTCAACAAATTCTTCTTGATCTTGATTTGATAACACAAAAAAAATCAAATTTTTGTAATAAACTTTCAACGAGCTAACAGACAAGATTATATCCTTTCAATCCAGACACAATACATTTTGTTTAGGGTTATGAATTAAATTTAATTTCTTCGACAATACTTCACAGAAATAGTGTTTTATTGAGATTTAAAATTTTTTGGACTTATATATCCCAAATGGATCAAAAAGGTCAATAAAGTTTTCACATTTTTAAACTTCTCTGCAGAGCAGGATTGTTCAATAGAAAATACCCCTATTGAAGCTTTTCGCGCTTCATTTTAAATGTTCTTACGCTTTTTTTATAAAAAATTTTTTTTAGTCATAAAAAATAATATAAAAACAGCTCTTGTGTGTTACTTTAATGTGTTGATCTTTGGAAAATTTCAAAATTTGCTTGTACCTAAACCGAAAGTGTAAAAATGTTTCGAACGTTCCTTTAAAAAATTTTCATTCGATAAGTGGGAAAGCCATTCTTTCAAAGGATAAACAATATTTGATATTTTTTTAAATTATCATCGTCAGCTTTAATGACAAATTTCTTTTTCTATTTTAAATTCATAAAAGCGAAAAACTATTTTTAATGAGTCCCTCTTCTCCGTGATATGTAGTTACCGAAAAAAGATGATAATGTAGTTACCGAATAAAGATGAATCGGCCGCTAAATTTATGTTTCCTAAATTGTTTTCTCTCTTATTTTTTGGTGAACTTACAGATAAAAAAGCTCCACAAACTGAGGGAAGCTGTATATCATTTATCTCGCTTGCCAAGTTGTTTTTGGTGAGCTTTGTTTAAATTTGGAGAGAAAATAAACTTTCCAACAAAAACAAAGAACATTGATATGCGATCATCGCTCAACACTGTCTAAAAGTATATGAACCATTGCATTTTCTGTTTAAGATAAGTACAAATAAAGTAGAGAGTTTGAATAATTTTGAAATCAATTTTTACAAGCTGAATAATTTTTATTGCTAAACAAAGCTTGAAAATAGAATTCGAATTACAAATAGTAGAAGTTTTGAACTAATATAATTCTGATAAAAGTTTGATGACATTACAATGTGATAATTCTACAAACCAGGACTACAAAGTCACAAAAATACGAAATTTATTTTTTGTGAAAATCTTATGAGTAGTTTTGAAATTCGGTGTGACTTTCAGCTCAAAATAAACGGGCTTAACACTGGCTGACAAAGTAATAGCAATAAAAACTAGCAATTGTTCCGATACCTTTTACTTAGTACGAATTTTAGAACGGCAATATTAAAAGCATTTTTTACCAGGTATTAAGAAAAACACCTGCTTCAGGATAAAAATGTTCATGCTAATCGAATTTTTTGACTCACAAAATTGCAAAAGCAAAAACAATTATTAAGGGTGTCCACATTGAATTGCATTACATTGCAAACGCTGTAGAAAATCACCGATTAGATATTTTTGCTCAAAAATTTGAATAACAAAAACTGAAAGTGTATAAAATTCAAGCATTAGATTGAGTCGATTTGGGGTCATTTTTGAATTTCTCAAACCCTGGGGTCTTAAAAGCTTCGCCTTGGTCCAAAACTGATCCATGATTTTTTGCAGAATTTTTAAGTAACGTTTATATGAGTAAATTTGAACTTTTAGGTTTGTATGGGAAAATTGAATATTTTGTACTGAAAAATCAACATCATTTTTGTTTCGTCTGTGGAACCAAGCCAACTGATGGTTTTTGTGCCAATTTATAAAATTCCCGAAGGAAATTTTCCGCTGAACAACTTTATCCAAAACTGTAAGTTCGTATCTTATTAGGAAAAAAAGTTATACGCTGTTTAATTGGGGTAAGTTTTTTTGCACTGATCAACAATAAATTCAATTGACATCCATGCAGGGTGCCTATGCGAGGTATTGCGAGGTACTTTTCATGCAACATTTTGCGAAGTTGAAGCAGTGATGTCAATTGAATTTATTGTTACTCAATGCGAAAAGATATACCCCTGTTTAAAAGCTAATAACTTTTTTACCTAATAAGATACGAAGTTACGATCTTCGATAAAGTTGTTCAGCGGAAAATTTCCTACAAGAATTTTATAAATTGGCACAAAAACCATCAGCTGGCTTGGTTCCACAGACGAAACAAAAATGATGTTGATTTTTCAGAACAAAATATTCTATTTTCCCATACAAACCTAAAAGTTCAAATTTACTCATGTAAACGTTACTAAAAAATTCTGCAAAAATTCATGGATAAGTTTTGGACCAAGACGAAGCTTTTTAGACCCCAGGGTTTGAGAAATTCAAAAATGACCCCTAATCGGCTCAGTCTATTCAAGCATTCTCTATTTTATCTTTATTTTGAAAATTGAAAAAAAAAATAAAGCCACTCAAAGAGCAACGCTGCAAATGTATTTGGCGCAAATAATATAAAATATTCAACTCAAAACAATTTGGAACCGTGCTACATCTTTGATTTTTGTGATTAAACGATACTACGCAAATTTAAGAATCCATGAGATCCGAATGGTTGTTTCATTATTGTTGTACCTTTTTACTGTTTACAAGCACGTATAAGCTGACTTACAATTTGAAGCGGAATCTCTTTACTCCGCTTAGTTAACTACGGAGCGACTTCATTCAAAGTTTTTACATTTTTTTTTTTAATTTTTGACTATATTTCATAAGATAAATGATAATTATAATTTTCATGGCATTTTGGCGAACTTCTATGAGTTTTCAACTAAACCTTGATTTACAGTAAAATTCGCTTCTTCACTTCTTAGAAGCTGGATTTGTATTTTTTTTGGTCAGATAAAAGAACAAACTTATCTGAAGGGCGAACTTCTACGCCATTTTGACCAATTTTCCTCTGTTTGACTATTCTAAAGATACCCTGAATTTGTATCAAACGTCAATTTTTTATTCAAGAGCATGAAATCTCCCAACTGTACGAATCTGATACAGAGCGGGAATAGGATGAATTTACCAAAATATACAACGATTTATTTTTATATCGTTTTTTCTGTGCTGCAATTTGATATTGGAGACACCCTTTAGTGCTTTACTCATTTCTTCATATTTTACTGGTTCATTAATTGTGTGATTACAACAATTTTTTGTAAGTTGCGTTCAAACAATGTCCTTCTCTTGCAAACAATTCAGTTAAACTTTCATGTTTAAAAAAAAAATGGTTAGCCTATGGTTGAGATGTATTTTCACATATGTAAAGAGGGATAAATAAGTGTCCTTTATGTTTTATTCAAACTTCATAGATTGAAACTTACTGCATGACATTTTAGATCTAATTGAAAAATAATTTCCATCTTGAATACAGAACTCCAACTACTTTCCGAAAAATCTCAAAAACATTTTCCGTTCCATTCGAGCCAAAAACGATCCTTACGAACCAATCGTTGCAACATTACCCTGATCATCATCGTTCCCATTCTCGGTCTTTTATTAGGAATTTTTTAATCCATCACTGCTCCCCCGAATGTTCTTAAAACGACAGCTCGTCATGCTGTCGTTATTTATAAGCTTGATTACACTGAGTCGTAAAGGCTCATCAGGGCGCATAATGTAGGGTATTTTATGGAGTTTTCTAATCTGTCAGCTCCTCGTTAATGTAGAAAGAAGCTCTCGTGCAAGGCATGCATTCTCAGCTTACAGCTCGCCCTTGACGATGCGAGATAGCTTAGGTATCGTCTCTGGAGAACCGCAGGCAAATTTTAAGTGAAAACTCGGCTGCATTCACGTCCTTCCGTTTGCTATGTTGGGGCTGCTAGCTGTGAGATGGTTTCCTACTACTTTCGGAACGTTGACGGGCTCTGGGAAACGTGATGTCGAACATGGAAGCAGATTTCGGTAGAGTAGCTAAAATTGGAAGCTAGTGAGAAAATAACTGAACGCCGCCGTTGCAGCACTGGTTAGTTGGCTGTGTTTGGATTCTAAACACACATCAGCTTTCAATCAAAACAGCTTTGTAATTAAGTGTAAGCGGGTATGATACTCCTCGATAAATTCGTGCTCCTCTTAAAACGAAACGATCATTAGAGAGGACCGGATTTTGAATTTTCTAGTTTTTTTTTCTTATTGAAAAAATCATTTCAAATCACCAACTTACTTTTGAAGATCTTGACATCTTATCATTGAAAAACCAACATTTTAATATGTAGGGAAAACTGTTCAAGACGCACCAGCGGGGTAAGATGGCCCATGCCAATCTTTCTCAAAAAATAATGATGTTTTTCTTAATTTATACTGTAGCAAATAAGGTTTTTATCGTGTTATTACATGAAAAGTTCATTAAAACGATTTCAATTTTTAGAAACAGAAGGCATAATGGAATCAACATGAAACTTGTTGTTTATTTCATGGGTTACATGAAAGGTTTAAAGTAAAGGGTGATACGGTCAAAATTTGGTCAAGGGAAAACGCGTGTAAATCGGTGAAATCGTTTATTTAAAAAATCAATTTAAATTTCTTTTTCAAGTTTTATTAGTATTAAATTCAGGAAAAATATTCAGTTCCATTCAGTCCAAATCCAAATTGCCGGGCCGAATTGCCGCTTAACCCCTGCCATCAGATTTTGTACAGCCACCTTGTCCACCTTCTTCGCCGCAGAAAGCCAGTTTGCCTTGAACTGCTGCTCGTCCTTAGCAATTTTTTTGGTCTTCTTTAGGTTCCGCTTGACAATAGCCCAGTATTTCTCAATTGGGTGGAGCTCTGGCGTGTTGGGAGGGTTCTTGTCCTTGGGAACCACCTGCACGTTGTTGGCGGCGTACCACTCCATGGCCTTTTCACCGTAATGGCAAGATGCCAAAACCGGCCAATACAGTACGGAACAACCGTGTTTCTTCAGGAAAGGCAGCAGACGTTTATTCAAACACTCTTTCAAGTAAATTTCTTGGTTGACAGTCCCGGAAGCTATGAAAATGCTGTTTTTCAAGCCACAGGTAGAGATGGCTTGCCAAACCAGATATTTCATCGCGAACTTTGACAGTTTCATTTGCTTGAAAATATCTGCTACCTTTCCCCTTCCTTTTGCCGTATAAAACTCCTGTCCCGGAAGCTGCTTGTAGTCGGCTTTGATGTAGGTTTCGTCGTCCATTACCACGCAGTCAAACTTCGTCAGCTTCGTCGTATTTGCTTTGGCCGTCGTATTTTGTTTATCATCGCGATTTGGAGTCTCTACCTTCTTGTAAGTCGATAGTTCGACTCGTGTTTTGGCTCGATGCACGGTTGTAGACGATACGATTGTATCCCATTTACCCGAAAACCATTGCCCAGAATGAATTTTTCCCAGAATGACAAATACCCGAAATCAAACCCCAGAATGAACCATTTCCCAGAAAAAAATTCCCCAGAATGCACCATTTACCAGAAATTTTTTTCGCAGAATGGACCATTTCCCAGAATTTTTTTCCCCAGAATGGAACATTTCCCAGAATGGCACAAATCCCAGATTTTTTCCTCTTGTATTTTTATTTGTTTTTTTTTTCTAATGAATTCTTGTAAACTTCATATGATTCGAAATTCATTTTTTCAAAATGATTTTTTTAAATGAAACTACAACTTTGAAATTTTCCAACTAAATTTATTTTAGAACCAATATTGTGCTTTGTTTATGGTACTTTAATTGATTCAATGCTTACCATGGTCCTTTAAAAACCGTTTTGGTATCCGACTCCTCACGCTGCGCGTTCGAACTTGAAAGACGTTTTGTCCTTCACGCTGTCGCGTGGCGGACGGGGCTAAGGGATCACCCCTAGCTTTCACGCAGACCTAGGAAGCCCCGGCAGACCTAAACCAATGTGATGGGGCCGCCGCTTCCGACGGCGGGTCAGCGGCCACCTCGGATTTGGGAGCTTCAGCGGCTTTGTGCCGCCTCAGCCCCTTCATCCTCGTTGGTTGCGGCTTTGCCGCAAAAGAATTAAGTTATGAAACTCCATTTTTGTCTAACAATTCCTTTTTTTTATTAATTTCTAGTAAGGATAAATGTTTTCAATTTTCTGGGAAATGGTTCTTCAGGCGAAAAAATTTCTGGTAAATGGTTCATTCTGGTGAAAAATTTTCTGAGAAATGGTACATTCTGGCGAAAATTTTTCTGGGGAATGGTTTGTCTGGGGAAAAAAAATCTGGGGAATGGTTCTTTCTGGCGATTGAAATTCTGGGGATTTTTCATTCTGGGCAATGGTTTTCGGGTAAATGGAGTACAACCAGACGATACACCCAGCTTATTTGCGGCATCTCGGAGAGAGAGGTTTCGCTTGAAACTACCGGCAACTCTCTGTGTCGTCTCAGCGGCTTCCGATTGTCGATTTTCCCCCGATCCAGACTTCCTGACTGTCGACAAACGTTCTCTAAACACTTTAATTACATTTGTAACGGTTGATTTGGCAACTTTTAGCGATTTCACCAGCTTTGCGTGCGAGTAGCTCGGATTTTCGCGATGCGCGAGCAAAATTTTGAAACGCTGCTCTTCTTCCTTGGACGGCATTTTGACAACTGAAGAGTGAATTCCAATTTTAAAAATAGGAGCAACATTCTACACACGCACACCTTCTAAATGAGGGGTGTTCAGGTTTTGTAAATGCAAAATTCGTCAAGTTGATAGTGTCCAAATTTTGACCGTATCACCCTTTAAAACAGCCTGCGCCATCTGATGAAACAACAGCTTATCGTTTTCCACTTGTATGCACTTTCGGAAGACTATAAATATATTGTGTATTTAGCTAACTTCTCACAAATTTAAACTGAAATCAATCATATCAAAATTGGGGCAGAATGCCCACAAGACCACGTGTTTTACATTCAAATTTTGAATGCTATTAACTTTTGAGAAAACCCGAAAAGCAAAATAAAATGCCATTTTTTTATTTGCTCACTCCAAAATTACGATAACAATGCATAATTCTAACCAATTTCGTCCTTGTTCGAGTGAAAAAGTTGCACCAAAATTCGACTCGAAAAATTAAATTTCATTGCCAATGCCTTCAGGTTGGCACTTTTACCAATAACAATAGCAGTAATAAATGATTTTTGTCAAAGTATAGTTGGTTTTTTAAAATACGATGAACATGTAATTAAACATTTGATATTTCAATAATTACATTTCGTATAATTATTGTTACATTTCTCTCCTCCCTTTCCATATGGTGCGTTCTGTTCACTTGTTTTGGCGTTCTACCCCGCTTTTTGTTTTCGGACTGTTAAAGTTTTTTACTAAAATATAATCAAAATCGTGTTTTTATCATATTTTTATATGATAATACGAAAATTTGATCCCTGAATCATCGTAAACTTTCAATTTGGTTCCTTTGATGATTGGTATCGCTGTAAATAGCGATTATACTTAACTGGTGCGTCTTGTACAGTTTTCCCCTATTATATTTTAAAGTCTATTCGAGGAGAGCTCAATGACGCTATGCAGAACGCCGCCTACGACTGATAAATCCTCAATCTGTATTCAAATATCTGAACAGAACTAGAAAGCTCCCTAAGCCCACGCTCTACGGCTTCAATCGATCACTTTAAGAAATATCTGATATTGATTTTGTTCCATCCAGTTATCACGTGCCAATTTTCCAATTCGATTCACCTTTTCGCCAAGCCAACGCAAGTCAGCTTACATTAGCCAAACAGAGTGGGAAGGAAAAAAAAAGGGGAAGTGTTTGTGAACGAAAGAGGTAGTATGGCTAGCGAAAGACTTGACTGTCGTACATCTACCTATCTACCTATTGGTGAATGGAAGAAGACAGGGCTCGTGGAGCAAAAAATCTACAATTCCTGGATTGTGTGTTTTTTTTTCTTTCTCTCTGCAGTCAGACTATGATCAGTTTCGAGCTGTACCCGGTGATTTATCTTCCGAATGAAAAACATTCCTTCAAATCATACCAATTCCAATGGTGGTACTGCTGCTGCGAAAAGGAAAAGCTAACCGGCAATGGGGTGGCTGCAAAATTGATAACAGTGATTCGCAGAAAAAATGGAGTTAAAGTCGGAAAATTGAAAGTCGCTTCCGGTTATCCTTTGGCAGGTGAGAGCAGCTGTTCCCGCTTACGATTTCCGAGGATCAGAAGGAAGGACCCGTTCATACATACGTAGATGTATGTAGGTGTTTGCTGCATGTGGTCCTGGACCGGAGCTAATCGTTTTACTTCTCCGGGTTTTTTTTTTTGCCACCAAAATCCTCGGAACATTCGTTTTTCCACTAGAACGTACTACTTCAGTCGCTAGTCAAGAAGTGGTTTGCTGGATGCTTTCAAAGGATGCTGGAGGTGATGGAGCGAACGAGCGAATTCTTTCACTGAGCTGACTAGTGCTGGGCTAGTTTGCTCTCTTTTGGTCCAAGTTTTCCCCGGGTTAGAAAATGGATCACTTCTCAAGAGGGAAAAAAGCTCTGGACCCGACTGACTGGTGCATTGCAACGTCGTTCTTCGGTGCATCTGGGAAGTGTAAAAAATGAAACCCCGTCAGGAATGCAGAACCGTGGCCTGGCCATACACGTGAGCTTTTAAGATTGCATCTGTTGTAGGTTAAGTACCGAGATGTGAACCAGCTAAAGTCTCCTTTCACACATTAAACAGGCAAAGCGATCCTATTTCAAATCATTGGCAGTTAGAAGGTTCAAAGTATGGGATCTTTGAAATTGGTTTTATTCATCTTTAGAAAAAAATTAATTAGAACCACAATAAACTTTTCCAAAATCTGAACCGAATTAGAAAGTACAACAATAATTTTACTAGTTTTGTGCTACCTCGATTTTAATTAAAAGAATTTTCTTCAATAACAGAAATTGTAAACTGTCGTGAAGCGAAACAGTTTTCGGAGCATTTTTGATACATTTCTGTCAAATTTGCTCTTCAAGCAAATGTTTTGTTTTATATGATAGCCTTAAAAAAACCTAATAAAAAAAATTTAAAAAAAAGTATGATTTTTTGCTATTCATTCTAAAACAGCAATTTAATGTTATCCCTCATTCGGGATGAAAAGAGATAGTGGCTATTAAATTGTGAATCTCGTTCCCCTTATGACCCAAAATACAAATATGCGTTGATTAAAGCTAACAAATTTTGAAACGTGTTTGAATGCGTTGGATTTCGCTAAGCTGATATTTTTTTTTAAATTTCAATATCCAGTAAAGGTTACTTCTTAAGATTTAGAACTTTCCGCTTCATTTATCTCCGATTAGTAATCATTTTATTATTTTCAAAGAAATATCTACAAAGGTGCCAATTTCCAGGGGAATAATAGTCTTTAAAAAAGTGTTTAAAGCTGTCAGCAATTTTTTCATGATCTTTGTGCAATAAAACAATGTTAGAAGATACTGCGGTTAACCCCTTAAGGGGGGGGTAGGGTCTAACGGGTTTAAAAAAACACCATTTTCACGATTTTTTTCTAGAGCTATCGTTCAAACAAATGTATTCAAATTTTTTGCATTATACAAAGCATTGTTAAAAGAACATTTAGTAATTTTTTCGTAGAAAAGTATTGAAAAATGAGCCGGTGAGAGAGCACTTTCGAGGATGCCTTTTAAAAAACAGGATTTGCGGTGGACACTGTATCTCAGCACAGAATCATCTGAAGTCAAAAAATCAGAGCAAAATATTTTCAATAGATGTTTTTCTAGACCCCAACGTTTTTATTTAACTTAAAAAAAAATTATGAAATTTTTGTGACTGTTTGAAGTAAAAACTACGATTTTTCATGAAAAAATCCGCCATTTTTCACCTGTAAAATCTCCCCAAAGTAAAAAAAAACAAAAAAGAAAAACGTTGGGGTCTGGTATTTTATATGTAGAAAATATGTTCCAAATTTGAAAAGAATCGGATAAGTAGTTTTCAAATGACGATGTCCACGGACTTTAAAAATGTGCTTTCGAGAAAAACGCGTTTGAAGTTTCTGCTCTTGCTTTCTTGCAGTATTAGATAGGAGGAGATAAAGGCCTATAATTCCTACAGTTTTGCTTCAATTGACTTGAAAATTTGACACAACATTCTTGAAATGTTTTACAATAAGAAAATAAAAAAATAAAAAAATCGATTTTTTGAAAGTGTTAGACCCTACCCCCCCCCCCCCCCTTAATAAGCGTGTCAAAAAAAGTTTCGATAAACGTTATACTTATGAAGCCTCGTTCAATATTTTAAACGGAATCAAATGGTTGGTTTGTTTACCGTTACACTAAACATTCCAAAGTTATTTTCGCACAAAGCCAGGAAATTTTTCAAGAAACCAAGACAAAAACATTTAAAATGTACCATTGCAAAAACCAGGCAATATCTAAGCAAGTTGCAAGCATCAATCGCAGAAATTAAAGGAAATAGTGAAAGAGAATTATTTTAAATTTGACATTTTTGAAAAAGCACATCAGCGGGGTTCAAATATTGTTGAAGTCTTTTATGTTTATTTTGATGTAACTTACCCAAAAATATATTTTTTAAATTTTGAAATCAACTTGAATTTGATATTTTTGTTTCTATTTTTCAAATAACGTGAATCAAATCGGTCAAAATCCGAACAGTTTTCTACAGTATCAAGACATCCAGGCCGAGCCGGATTCGTCACGAAATTTCCATTGAAAACCGAGCAAGCACGAATAAAACCGGACAATTTAGATTTTTCATAGTTTTAGTTTAATTTTAAATCGTAAATTTTTTTTATATATAACTCTTATGGAGGTGCAGTTTTATGTGAAATGTTTGTCATAAAATAGCTCACATTTCGAATAGTGACCCTAATTTGAATCAAGACTCAAGAGCCTTCTTTGGTTCAAAATGTCAAAAATTCCCAATAAATAACTTGGCTGGCAAAGGTTTAAGCTACAGCCTATGTAAACAATGAACTCGTATTCTTCCCTCATCCTACCATACCGCTTTTTGTTTTAAAAAGTAAAATTTGATGCGATTTTCAACTGTTCTTTCTTTTCAATGATAAAACAAAAAACTGAATTGATAAGAAGCATTTCGAGATATCCGATAACTTCCAGAGGATGCTAGCAAGTAGCTAGTGAAATACTAGTGGGTCTTTCAAATACTGTGGCTAAAATCAAAGGAATCATCGACTACCGTAAAACGGGGTAACTTTAATTACCGGGGTTACTTTGACCAACAATAAATTTTTGCACATTATCATCAATAACTCAGTCTAAAGTTTGAATTTTTGAAAACTTTGAAAGCCTAATTTATGAGTATCAAATAGGCAAAATTTGGTTTGTATTCGAATTTTTTTTTTCTATAAGTAGAAATTCAATTTCAAATTCCTAAAAAATCTATGTTTTCTAAGGCTCGAAAACAAACAGCTAGGCTGCTAGGCGTTTTAAGCATACTTACTGACTAAAATAACGCGACATAAAATAGGGCCGCTTTAGAATTCATGGTAAACAAAATTTAATAAAAAAGAAAATTCAAACCGTGATTGATTTGCAAGGTTACTACTTGGTGGTATAACCCTTATTACGCATCACTTCTCGCACCCGGTTCGGCATCGACTCCACCAGCTTTTGGCACGTTCTCACCGGGATAGCGTACCTCTCCGCTGGATTCTCTCCCACAGCTGCTGCTTGTTTTTTGATTTTTCGGTTTACACCTTACGTTTAACTATTTCCCACAGGTTCTTTATGGGATTGAGATCAGGGGACTGTGCTGGCCACTCCATAACGTCTACCTTATTATCCTGGAACCACTTCTTAACCGTTTTAGCGGTATGTTTGGGGTCGTTGTCTTGCTGGAACTGCCACTTTAGGGGCATCTCCCACTCGGCGTGTAGCAGCATTACTTCCCGAAGTATCTGGGCATAGAGATGCTGGTCCATAATCCGGTCGATCCAGTACAAGGGACCCTCTCCGCACCAAGAAAAGAACCCCCACACCATGATGCTACCTCCTCCATGTTTGAATGTTTTATTTGTATACTGGGGCATATACGCACAGCCGAGTGGGTGATGGACCCAACTGTTTCCGTCTTAGCCGATGAGGTTCTTTTTGGTCTCATCCGACCACAGCAGCTTTCTCCATAGTTTCTCCTTTTCCGGACCGACCCTATCGAAGTGGTCCTTCACATACTTCCCGCGCCTTCAAGTGCTTCGGCGTCAGCATCGGCACCTTCCGGGGACTTTTTCCTCCTAGTCCCTTCTCCGCCAACCGTCGCTGAACCGTCCGGGAGCTCACAGATAAGTTCAGCTCGTCTCTGATCTGCTTGGACGCTTTGAAAGGGTCCTTTTGCGAGGCCCGCTTGATTGCCGAATCATCCTTCGGCGTCGTTTTGCGGGGGCGGCTGGTCAGTTTCCGATTTCCGGTGCTGTGAAGCGCGTTGAAAACGAAAGTTTTCGACCTTCCTAAGTAGTCGGCAATCTCGCGTTGGCTTTTGCCAGCCTTGTACAGATTCCGGATGATCGCTCGCTGGACCTCCGTGCAGTGCTGTGCCCGACCCATCGCTTTTTCGCTGAAAACAGAGTAGGAGGAAGGAAATCTTTATTTTTTGTTTGTTTTCATGATTTACATGATTAATTTTATGGGAAATACTTACCAGGACCAGGCTTTCGAAAAGTACTGGCGAACGACAGTATTCTTGCGAAAGTCGCACATGCACCTAGGTGAAAGCTTCCCGAATATATCTTCCCCGACAGTTTTAAAAGGAGCGGTCGTGCGATATACAGCGAGGCCTCGTTTTACCCCATGCGAGAGTTCGTGGGTTACCCAGTATTCCCAGTTCGTGGGTATGAAAATTTTTTAAGCTTCGTGACAGTTTTGGGAATATCTTCGTGACAGTTTTCAATGCGTTGAATTTCGCATGACAGTACTACTTACTCCGTCCGACTGTAGCCGAGATTCGCTCGGGCCGAGTTAGTTTCGAACGAACGTATGAATTTTTTTTTTCCTTGAAGCTACTGCGGGTGGTGATCACCCCAATCACCCTCCCCTTCCCTTTTCGCCTAACCTGCGCCGACACCATACATCGCGTTACGCGCCGATCGTATGCTGCTGCTCGGTGCGAATAGATGGCTCGTTCGATCTATTCGAAACCGAGCAGCAGCGCATACGATCGGGCATGGGTACGGTATGGGCATGACAGTCACCCGTGACAGTCCTGCAAAAACTGTCACGCCCTGCAGCCGACAGTTAGGATGAAATTATTTTCGAAATAGGAGGATGGGGGGATGAAAACCGAACTGTCGGTTGGGTTCGCTACAGCTTAAAGCACAACACTTTCGGCAACGCATGCTTTGAGCAGATTGTTCAGATATAGTCTGGGTTCTCGCACGTGTGCGATGTAGCCGAAGCATTACGATTCGTTACCGACGGTACAGCAGCGAACCGAGTGGTAAGGAAAACCGAGACAGTTTGTTTGGCGAGAAAAAGGCTGTCATAGCAAAGCTGTACTTTTCAGAAGCCTGACCAGGACACGAAAATGGACAAACAACACCGAAAACAACTCCTTTTCTTCAAATTTAGAGCGCTGAAAATGCCGGAACAGCCGAACCGATAAGCTGGTCTTATTTTATGACGCGACTTTTTTCACCCTCTGACAGCTTTCTGGTCGAGTAGAACAAACGGGTTGCTTTGATTGCAACAAACGTGCAGTGTACAAAGTTGGCATACTACAATAAGTGCTTGCCGCTAGGTGTCGCATATTACTATATTTGAATTGGCAGTTTATTGGTGATTTGAATATTTTGCATTAGAACGATCCTATTCTATTGTCCGACACTGTATATGTACATTTATAGTGCTATTTTTATAGTCATTTAGTGTTAAATTTTTTATATTTAAAAATTAAGGACATTTCTTAAGAGTAAGCCCGTATTCGAAAAATGGGTAGAAACCGTATCAAATGGTAAACTTTCAAGAAAAAATGAAAATGGAAACAGTGGGAGTGTCTAGAGGAATGTGTGAAGGTAAAATTCCATTTGTATTTTGTTGCTCGAACTATGCAATGAATTTAATTTTTGCCCCTAATTGTATGCACCATAATTGTTCTTTTTTCGATTATACATAAATGTTTTCAAAATAAATCATTAAAAAAACAAGGTAAAATATACAAACAAACATTTGTAAATACTATCAAGGTGTTTTGAATCCTTTATGATCAAGAAAACTCGTAAAACCGTCGAAATAAGAGACTGACCAATGTTACCCCAAATCATCAGATTCAAAATAGAGGGAAAATAGATTTTCAAATCAAATTTAAAGTAGTCCTAAAAATTTCTGCAACGATGTTTTATGTTCATAGGAGTCCAGTACTGGTTTTAAAAATATGAAACATGCCACATTCCCCTTAACAGAAAAAAACATCGGAAAATATCGAAAAAAGTGATCAATATTACCCTGGATTACGGTACTTTGAAATCATGAAATCAGCGATATCCGATGTATTAAGAATTCACCAAATTATTAACAGTCCAAGCCTAACTTCAAGGGAAAACTATAATCGCTGTTCTGATTATGAACTATGCTACCAATTATTCATAAAATAAATAAAATCATTAAAAAACCCAGAAGATTGACAAAAGGTACAAAAATAAAACACTTTCGACCATGATGTTCCATTTTTAGATCTGCCATCAATACTTTCAAGAGTAACCAATCAATTTGGATGTAAACTTTCATATGGGCATAATTTAAAACCTATATTGAGCATATCCAACAGGTTTTTGACAGCTTTTGGTTAAAAGGTTTAAAAATACACAAAAAACTTTCTTACTATTGTGCTGCTGTGATGATTGGTGAAGGTGATTGAGATATTCATGACAGAAACAAATACGTTTATTCGTATCGTAAAAAATCCACAATATTTGTTCATGATATTTTCACATTTATAATCAAATTTTAAATTTGTTTGTGGGGTTTTTTTTCGGAAAATCTAAAATTTAAAAATTTTTTTTTTTGGGTTATTGAACTTTGTTTGATGAACTTAACATAATGATTTTTTCTGATCTATTTTCATCACTTTAAAATGTTTCTTACATTAAAAATAATATGATAAAAACAATTATTAAAATATGCCGATCATTAAAGTATAATACGAAATTCAGAACGCCATATTTTCGAAGCAGTAGTAGTAGAAAAAGATAAAAAAAATGTATGTTTTGGGTTTAAAAGAACCCTAAATTCCAAAAAAATGTTTTTTTTTTGAATGGATCTTTATCATCAGTAATCACGAAATACCGTCAAACGGGACATCATGCAAAAGCAGGGTTAGATGCAACATTTGTATACCACAACAATCATTCAATTTTTTTTTTTTCAATATACTAGAATAAAGTTATCATTGAATGATAAGGCGTCGTACACAAATTACGTAACACAAAAAACCTAGAATTTAGACCCCCTCCCCCCCTTGTAACAATAAGTAACGTTTGATAGGACCCCCCTTCTATAGTTACGTAACGCTAAATAACCTCCCCCCCCCCATATTCAATTTTGAAACTAAAAGTAAAAGTACACAAAGTAACGGGAGTTTTCATCTGGCTCCCCGTCAACGGTAATAATAACAATGGGCTTGATCTCTCCTTGATAACGCATGATAACATCGAACTCTGGTAGTTCACACACCCTGTTGAAATCCAGTCCATGGGAAAAAGCTGTTGATGAACAGTGTTTCCCTGAACGCACCTACTTAACCACCATTGACGCTTTTGAACAAGAGGTGCGTAGATTTGCTCGCCAAAAAAAGAAAATTACAATTCTTTTCTTTATGTTGTTTTTCCATTAATTTGTTACGTAATTGAACCAAGCACCCCCCTATGTAACAGCAAGTAACGCAAACTCAACCCCCTCCCCCCCTACATGCGTTACGTAATTTGTGTACGACATAATTTGTGTGTGACATAGTTTTTAACATCGTAAAGGGTTTTTTAAAGTTTTTCATGGTCATATGAAATTTAAAAAATCGAATAATAGATGTACAAATTCTGACATTTTTCGATGCCATTAAAACTTCGTTTTACCTTAAAAAAAAATGAATCGTCATAAAAGTTTTATTTCATCAACACGTCTTTAACTTCATCATGCTCGCGAATCGATTTTTATGAAACTCATAATAAAATTCTACGGCTTGTGTCCCCTTCAAAGTTGAGTTTGTATGGAGACCCCCCCCCCCCCTTCCATAAAAAGTTAGATTTTGAAACTATTATACAAACCATCTCTGACCCGAAAAACACTCGGATACCAAATTTCACTTAATTCCGACCGACCGTTTATACGTGATGGTGTTACAAAGAAACACCTTTATTTTTATATATAAGATATTTTTATAGCTCAGTTAGCTGTCTGGAAAATGCAACAAAATGCAAATCAGAACTTAATCTGATGCAGCGCGTTTCAATATGCTGAGATATGATTTTTTTGCATTATGCGTTATTTAACATTCAAATTTCATCCATCTTAAAACTTATTTTCATGATTCAAGCGAATAGAATATTTTGAAGTATTTTTTAGCCCTAAATTAATGCAGCAGATTAACACTTTTTTCTTAAAAACTTCATGCTTTATGCGTTATGACATCACAAATGTATCAATCACTATAAATTTTCAAAAGTATTCATTTGATTTTTCATTAATTACAGAGTTTGTTGCAACTTAGCCCTTTTTCTTAGTAGGGTGAAAATCGCATGTAGTTGTAAATTTAAAAATAACTCTTAAGACCAATAATTTTTCTGACTTTGTCAGTTTGGTGTCCCATCAACCTTAAAACTTTTGACGTACAAGAGCTATGATCATCTGTAAGCATTACGATTTTAAAAGCCATTGAAGTTGAAAAGTGTTAAATGTTGCCCCAGTTGACGGTAACTTATATTTATCCTGTAAGTCTTAAATCTAGAGAATTGCGCCTTAAAGTATACTATGCCATTAGGGTAGAAGACAAATTTTTAGAAACCGCATTGTCTGATACTTACAAATTGTAAAATGGGAACTAACGTGGCAAAAAATAGTCAACGGACCTTTAATCTTAGGATTTTGCTAAATTTTTGCCTTGGGCCAGGGCATCATGAATTAAGCATCAAGTCTTCTTAAGTAAAGGTTCAAGTATCCTTTAACTTAAAAAGCATCACAATTTTTTTTTCGTCTTGTGAGAATGCTTCTAGTTCATCTATGGGTTCTTGTTTAGCTTAAATTTTGGAACAAATAAGCTTGAAGTGCTGTCATAAAATGCAAAAGACGAGTTGCTGATTTTTTTTTAAAAAAAATAGAAATGTTGAAAAAAAGGGGGTTAAAAATTTTCATTCTCTCCTAAAGTTTGCATATAACAAAAGATAGAAAACTGTATGTACATATAAGGTCTTATTTAATTTTTTTAAACATAAAAGACCTGGGTATAAATTTTATCAAGAAGTTGATTTGATCGTGACCAAAATGAATAATTGTATCTCGTGCTAATATTAGAACATTACACCACAAAATACAATATTTGATTTGCACTTCCTAGACCTACAGTCGCAATCAACCAAAGAACCCGCTAGATATCTCTCATTTCTGTCATCAGTTCCTTCGTCGAAATGTGCGATGGATCAACCAAAAATTCCGGTAAGCCGCCAGGGGGTGTTCCGCATTTGCTCTAATCATTTCCAGCAATGAAGATGAATCATATCAGGACCAATAAATAAAACCGCACAGTCATTTTAATAAATCATTCGACGCTTGTTGTCAACTTCCAGGCTGAGACGCCCATCGCCTCAGTGCTCGTGTAGTTGAATTCCGGAAACAAACAAAAAATTGGAGCTGGAATGAAGGAAGAAGCGCGTTTCCTCCATGCGTCTGTCAAAGTGGAATTCCCAATATCAAATGAGCCCTAAGCCCAACGGCAAGTTCCATTAATCATACCATTCTAGCAGCCTCCCGTCCCGATTGCCGGAAGAGCTAGCGAGAAAAAAATGTGTTTTTGCTTTCATTCAGGGTGGAGGTTACGATTTCTTCAAACACAATCTAGATAAGTGAGACGTTTCGTTCCGTTTTAAACGTTTCAAAAAAGTCGCTTAGCTCTCCGGGGAGGAACACAGCCAGGGGAATGAGAAAAAAAACTTTCTGTTCTTCGGTTGTTCGGAAGGTTACACGGTTCATGGCAATAGCAAAATTATGGTCCATCGCCCCCAGAATCAAGTTGATTGGAAAGAAATTTAAATAAGTCGAAAAGATCAGGAATTTCGTATTTGTTACCCTCCCTCCTTAGAAAAAAATAGAAGGAAAAATCCATCCGAACAAATTCGAACAAAGAAGCGGAACAGTAAAATTATAAATAAAATCCAATTTATCGATAACGGGAAAACCGCACCCGCTTTCCCAAATAGGCCGATAAAGTTTCCTTCCGAAAGGAGAAACATTCTAGAAGAAATAATAAAGAATGTTATATTTTCATGTTATCTTTCCAGTATGTTATTGCCGCTCGTGCCTGACTTGGATGCTTTATGGCGGCGGCGGTTCGAGTTCTGCTCCCTCTGTTTTTCAGTTTTAACAAGGACGCGAAATGAAAAAGAAAACACTTCTCTCAAAGCATATCAGTAGAGTGGAGTGGAGTGGAGAAAAACAGACAGCCATCCCGCCAGACGCTGCCAATTGAAAATCAACGATAGCAATTTCCTCCCTTCTTGTTGCTTCCCGACGACTTGGCGGAAATTTATCCCTCTCTAACTCGTTTTCGGGAAGATTTTCGATATTTGGGACTTCCACGTTTTTGGCTGATGCTTTTTTCCCTTCCTTTGATTATTTTCGATTCTTGCCTCAGACAATGAAAACATAACACATCTTCGCTCCATCTTAACGGGAACTTTAAGAGGCTTCGCAGCACACACACGCACCTATGTTTGTTTCTTTTTTTCCGGTTCAGTTGAAATAAATCTGTGATTTTTCTCGCCAATCGCGTGTTTCGCTTGATTTGGAATCAAGCTGTGATCATAAGGGGTAGCTTTAAGGTTACGGTTAGGAAAGTTGACATTTCTGTTTGTTTCTTGAATTGTTTGTTGAAGCGTAACTGGTTGAATAATTAAAAAAAAAAAACTTGTAGAATGGAGGTATATATGTTGTTTGGCATTGATGCCTAGAAGTAAAAATTTATTCACTTAAACATTTCTTAAAAATGTTAAAGTATCGTTTACATGATTAAATTCGAACTTTTTAATTTGTTTGGGAAAATTGAATGTATATTTCTAAAAAATCAACTTCATTTTTATTTCTTCTGTGGAACCAAGCGGACATTTTTCTTGACGGAATTTATTAATTGTCACACAAATTATTAGCAAACTCGGTTCCACAGAAAGTCAAATTCTCTCATGAAAACGTTACTTAATAATTCTGCAAAAAATCATGAATGAGTTTTGAACAAAAACAAAGCTATAGACCCAAGGGTTCAAGAAATTCAAAAATGACTTCAAATCGACTTTTGTCATAACTCCAAAGTGGAAATGGCGAAGCATCCAAAACTGATTCCTATGACACCTTAACACACTGCACAGTGGGGGAAATACAACACTTTTCAACTTCAATGGCTTCTAAATTCTTAATGCTTACAGATAATCATACCTCTTGTACATCAAAAGTTTTAAGGTTGATGGGACACCAAACAGACGTAGTCAGAAAAAATATAGGTTTTACCAGTTATTTTTAAATTTACAAAAACATGCGTTTTTCACCATACTAAGAAAAAAAGGGTAAGTTGCAACAAACTCTATAATTAATGAAAAATCAAATGAAAACGTTTGAAAATTTAATGATTTTGATACATTTGTGATGGCATAAAGCACCAATTGCAGTTATTTTTGGAGTTGTTCGAATTTAATTTCAATTTTTTTCTGTCGAAAAAGTTTTTAAGAAAAAAGTGTTAATCTGCTGCATACATTTAGGGGTAAAAATACTTCGAAATATTCTAATAGCTTAAATCATGAAAATAAATCTTAGGATGGATGAAATTTGAATGTTAACAAACGCATAAAGTAAAACAATCATATCCCAGCATATGGAAGATTTATGAGATTTTGTTCTGATTCGCATTTTGTTGCCTTTTGCCCCAGACAGCTAACTGAATTATAAAAATATTCATTAACAAAAATTTGGTGATTGTCCGAAAAATATTTATACACCAACAGTGTTTGTATAGGATAATGAATGCAATATGAAGTTTGTAGGTGATATCATTAAGCCAATCCGTCATACTAGGTAAAGTTTTTTATGGCATCGAAAAATGAAAAAGTTTGTTCATCTATTGCTCGATTTTTTAAATTTTTCATGACAATCAAAAACTTTAAAAAACTTTTTCACGATGTGAAAAACTATGTCATCATCAATTTGTCATCATTCAATGATAACTTTATTACAGTATATTGAAATTAGAATTGAATGATTGTTGTGGTCTACAAAAGTTGCATCTAACCCTGCTTTTGCATGATGCCCCGTTTGACGGTATTTAGTAGTCATCCAGAAAAAAACTGAGAAGGACTGTAAAATTTTAAACAAAAAAAGACCTTTATTGTGTGATTTTTTCCAAGAAATCAAATGAAGACTTTTTGAGCCACCACACGCATCAGAAAATTGAGTTATGGCTGTTTTACATTCATTCCCCCTATTTTTTTTTAAATAAAATTCAGAAAAAGAATTTTCAAACTTGAAAATTTTAAACCAAATAGGACCTATTTAGTGTGATTCTATCTGAGAAATGAAAGAAAGGTTACTTGTGCCACTGCACGCATCGGAAAATTGAGTTATGGCTGTTTTACCCTCACTTCCCTTTCATTTTTCAATAAATTCAGAAAAACGCATGTTCGAACTTGAAAATTTTGAACCAAACGATTCTTATCATATGTGACTTTTTACGAAAAATCGGATTAAAGTTTTATAAGCCCCCACACGCATCAAAAACTGGAGTACTAGCTGTTTTACCACCAATTTCCCAACATTTTTAATATTATTCGGGAAAAATTTGTTCATACTGGAAGATGGTTGCAGAGAAAACATGACGATGGTTTTCTCACAGCAAAATCATTTAAAACTTTCAGTTATATCCGATTTAAACTTACTTTAGGCGAATTTTAATACGATCATGGAATTGCGATTCTCAACTCCATTGTAAACAACTAAAGTTACCATTTCTAATACGATTTTATGTTTGCTGGGTAGATCTCTTAAAGCTTAGTTCTTTTAGAAATGGGACACTTTCTTTCGCTAATAGCTCATTTGCTAGTAATCGGAAATTCAAAATTTTGACAGCATTTTGCTGCCTGTGAAAAGTACTGTGAAAAAAAACTATCCGACCTTTAATTTTTTGGAAATTTTAAATTCACGCGTTTCTGAGATACTTACGATGCAAAAATTTCATTTCATTTTTAAATTGATAGCTGACAAAATTAGAGAAGTAAAGTCTCATACTCCAATTTTTAATTTTAATTAAGAGAAAAACTAAGTGTAGATCGCAGAAATGTTAGAAAAAAATTGCTCCGATAACCCGAAAGTGTTGCCTAGTTATGAGTAATTCGAACCTAACCTTAAACAACAAGTTATTGCAAGTTCCAGAACTCGTAAGCTGTATAGCTTACGAGAGACCCTTTTTCAAACCAATTCCGAGTCTAAATCCTATAACATTTCTGCTCGTGGCAAGGTCCCTAGCAAATTAAAGTTTATACTTTCTGGTTGTTTTGTATAAAATATAATGATTTGAAAAAATTTTGCTCCTGTGGTACAACAATTTTTAAAACGAAAGCTTTGATTTTCGCTGTTTCAAGAAGCCAAAAAAAGAGTAATCTTGTATGTACCCTTCGCATCCCACGATCTATACTTTAAATTAAATGTCTCGATGGTTTTTCTTCGTTATTGACAGATTTTGCCAGCAGAAATTCTATAACAAATGGCTCACAAATAATCCAGTTTTTTTTCAATTTTGAACAGCAGAATCCACAAAATTGCCCTTAGTTTTTTTTTAAAATAGAATTATTGGACCGAAAACTAGCAGAAATTGAAGGATAAGGATGCAGCCACCTAAAATAAAGACTAGACGAATTATAAGTTGAAAAAAAATATCATGACTGAAAAAAATGTGCACCGACCGATGGGAGATATCAAGAATAAAGTGGAAATTTTTCTCACAAAAAAACGATAAGAATTTTGTTTAAATTTTTATCATGAATAATCATAAGATTACCTTCATTTCCTTTATAGAAAGTATTTCGAACAAACGAGTGTGTTTTGTGATACACGCATTCGTAACTGTCCCATTTCTAAATGCACTAAGCTTTATCCAATTGGTTCTCTCCACAGGCTGATTTCCTTAAGTATCTTTTTCATATGATGGATATGTTTTCCTTGTGAATGCAATAAAGGGTGATACGGTCAAAATTTGGTCAATATCAACTTGACGTATTTCTTTCAATTTTGCATTTAAAAAACCTGAACACCCCTCATTTTGAAGGTGTGTGTGTGTAGAATGTTGCTCCTATTTTGATTTTAGAATTCACTCTTCGGATGTCAAAATGCCGTCCAAGGAAGAAGAGCAGCATATCTAAATTTTGCTCGCGCATCGCGAAAATCCGAGCTAGTCGCACGCAAAGCTGGCAAAATCGCTCAAAGTTGCCAAATCAACTGTTACAAATGTAATTAAAGTGTTTGGAGAACGTTTGTTGACAGCCAGGAAGTCTGGATCGGGGGTAAATCGAAAACCGGAAGCCGCAGAGACGACAAAGAGAGTTGCCGGAAGTTTCAAGCGAAACCCTAACCTCTCTCTCCGAGATGCCGCAAATAAGCTGGGTGTATCGTCTACAACCGTGCATCGAGCCGAAAAAACGAGCCGAACTATCGACTTACAAGAAGGTAGTGACTCAAAATCACGATGATAAACAAAATACGACGGCCAAAGCGTGATCCTGGAGGCTGTACACGACGATGCTGACGAAGTTTGACTGCGTGGTAATGGACGACGAAACCTACGTCAAAGCCGACTACAAGCAGCTTCCGGGACAGGAGTTTTATACAGCAAAAGGAAGGGGAAAGGTAGCAGATATTTACAAGCACATGAAACTGTCAAAGTTCGCGAAGAAATATCTGGTTTGGCAAACCATCTGTACCTGTGCCTTGAAAAGCAGCATTTTCATAGCTTCCGGGACTGTCAACCAAGAAAGTCACGTGGAAGAGTGTTTGAATAAACGTCTGCTGCCTCTCCTGAAGAAACACGGTTTAATATTTTAAAAATTATTTAACATAATTTGAATCATTCCACAAATCTCATGTTGTATGAATTTCAATAATATATATTCGGCTTAGCGGTTATTTTGTTCGGCTGGCAGAATTTTGGGTATGTCTCTAGTAAAGTTCATCCAATATACCTACAAGAACCGGGGAAGATTATTAAACAGAATTGATAATGATTAACATCTAACGATAGATGTGGGAACGCGATAGCTTCACAACCGTTTTCAATGCCTATTGAGATAACTCGGCTGGGGTTATGTTGTTTCAGTCAATTTTAATTCTGATAATATTCTCCGACAAAACTGGAAGCGAGCATAAGAACAATCGCACAGATAACAGTGTTGCCACATAAAAGTCTATATTCTGAAGCTGCACAATCTTTTTAATCTGTATAGAATCTCAAACACCTCTATCGAAATCTGTGTCGCTCATTTGGATGCAGAATGTTTCAAAAAGGAAGGAATGAATGATCAACCTATAGAAACTTATATGCAGCCTAAACATTTATCACTTTTATCGTCGTATTTCATCTTGCATAATTTTTATTTAATTTTTTTTTTGGTTTTGTGAACTTCTTATTCCCTGAATTCATGCAATGATATAGGTATATTTGTGAATTGCGTACATAGTTCATGTGGTAAGATGGTTTCTCGGTTCAATTTTATAAGCATTTTAAAACAAAAAGCTGATTCTATCCATTAAGCTGTTTGGTCAAAATTTTCAACAAGCGAGTCTCATTTTGAAGCTTGTGGACAGCATAATATGTTTTTATTTTTGGAAAATTCGCAATTTGGACATGCCTGTGGCCCTTAGGCTGTAGGAAGGTTGTTGAGAAATATGGTTTTATACATTCGATGGTTATAAACAGTAAACAACCTTGTTGACCGCCAGCATAATCTGTAATAGTCAACAGGGAAAATCTGCTGGCTTCTGAAAATCTATTGAAAATCTGTATAAACTCCCTAAAATCTGTAATCTGTAATATACCGATTCTTGGTTCCAAATATTTGAAAAAAAAAATCGATATAATTACAAAAAACCCTGTATTTGTGATAATGCTGACAGAAAATTCTTTTTCCAGTATTTTGAGTCAATTCTGACATTCTAAGCCCTTCATGATGAATTTTCTTTTATCCATGAGCGAGATCCTATCCTGTCCGTTAAAATACCCGATAAATTTGAATCGAAAAACATTACTTATCGAGAACAAAATTCATATTGATGAGTTCTAGTACAGTGTGTTTGCGGATGAAAATCTTACTGATTCTGAGTACCGTAAACTGGGGGAACTTTGATCACTGAAGTCTGAAGTTAAAATATGTGAAAACTGTGTTTTCTACGTTTAAAAGCCTTTAAATTGAGTTTCAAAAAGCCTAAATTTGGTTTGTTGTTGGAGATTTTTTATATTAATTAAAATTTACTTTTAAAGTTTAAAAAAAAACAGTTTTTTGAAGACTCACAAAAAAACACCTCTTCTGATTAAATGCTAGCATTGAGAAGCAAATGGGTTGTTTTATGTGAAAGTTCAACTTTTTTTCATTGTAGAGGAATAGTTTTTGTGCCATTTTTATGGTCATTCTGTGACATTAGATGTATGGAACAAACGGCTTAAAACCCTCTTAAATGGTTAAGTTTTGTTGAAAACGCAGGTTTTAGTGGTGGAATCGAGTTATCTTTATTCAGTTTCGTCTTTGAGTTCTTTAGAATAAAACTTTATTAATAAGCGAAAGCTAATTGTCACTTTCCACTTCTTACATTCCCAAACCGGGAAAGTACTCATTTCTCAATAAGTACTTTGATACTCTTACCCACAATATCTGGCAACACTGTTGTGTTACCACAAACCTAATTCGAGTATTCTCGCCTAACCGTGTGATGATGTAAACATTTGAACCGCGTTTATCATCATCACCTGTCATCTGCAATCATTGATCTATTGTTCTCGAGTGCAAATTGAACATAGCAAGAGGAACCGAAACAAATAATGTTTTGGTTCTGCTCGTGGCAGCAGAAGTTTGCCGCTGTGCGGAGGAAACCGTAAGTTTCAACAAGTTTGAAGAAAAAAAGAACAAGGGCACAGTGGAAGGACCTAGGGAATTGAATGAAGGTAAAATTTCCTTTTTTTTTTCGAAGCCAAGAAATATCGAGAAATGTTCATAATGTTTGCACCTAAATGTATGCAGCAACATTGTCCACCTTTTGAGTATATGTGATTTTGAAAGAAAACGTCGATAAATTCAATTGAGTCCAAGCCTTCAACGCTAAATGGCATCAAAAAATAATTTTGAAGATGTTGAGATACGTTAAAATCATAATGATCTAAGTCAACCCGAAACAAGTGGTTTTGTAACAAGCACTAAGTTTTAGCAACTAATGTCGTTTGAATATTCTGCATTCAATGATCATGCTTTATACTCCTTAGCTCAGTAAGTATTTTAAAACTTTTTAGTGTTACAATAAGCAACCCCTTCAAAAACATTCGGAAATGAATTAAAAAAGTGATCAATGTTCCCCCATTTTACGGTACCTTTAATTTATGATCCCAAATTTACAAACTGAATTCGTAAAAATTATGTAAACAGAAACATTGTGTGGGGTTGATTGGTTATAAAATTCATATTGATAAATGGTATCAACTGTTAAAGAGCTTATCTGGGACAAATGTAATCATCCATTGAGATTTCTATGTCAAAAAACATAGAAATTGAATATCTTCTATCTTAATACATGTTTTTTTTATCTTCAATCAAGAAAATATTAAAAGAGTTCTACAAATTCAAAAGTTTATGAATTCCTTCGAGAAACAATTTCCATCTAAAGGTTTAAAAACTGTTTCCTGCCAATTTGTCACCATAATTGCGACATCGCTTTCGTTTCAAATGCGTTGACATCCAGCCAGACATTCCACCCAGGAGGGAGGTTTCTTCAACCTGGGCTTTCTAAGTTCATTCAGCTGGAAAATCCACCCACGTTTTTGTCCACGTTTTCTTCTGATATCTTGAAGCGATTTGGCGAACAAAACAAACAATAAAGCATAAACTTTTTTCCCATTTTTGCCCCATAACGTTAGAAATGCCTTATGCTATAGGTTTGGTTTTGTGCACTTTCCGGTTTGCATTTTTTCGTCTTTCTGAACGTTGTATGAAGGTAAGGGTGGAAATGAAGGAAAAACTACGCCCGAAGAAATATAAAAGTGACATCGATGGTTGTGAAATCGTCTGTTGTCGCAATAGCGGAAACGGTTACGAAAGTCGTCTCGTTCCCTGATGGGCCAACAATGCTGTGGGCTGTGGCAAGGCAGGCAACTACAATCGAAGGAAGCAAAACGGACGAAAACTTTGGCCAATTGCAGTAGCTTTTTATCCGACGATAGTGCTTCCCTCCTCAAGTCACTTGCCCGAGTTCTTTTTAGGTGGGTGGGTGCCCGGAAAAATATTTTTTGCTGCAGTTTATTAGCTGTCAGCAAAAGTTTCGCCAAAGATCCAGGAAAAGTGACGCCAAATTGTTGTGTAGGAATTTTGGTCGATTTCCCTCCTTGGGGTTTGGGGTTTTCCAAATTGAAATAATTATGTTGCAGCAAAAATTAAGCTGAAAGTTGGAAATGGGCCTTGCATTAAGTCTGACTAAGTGGTTCACTGCTATCAGGAATACCTAATTGAGCCCAGACACTCCGCTCAAATGAAGCAAACGCAAACGAAACTGTCAAGTTCAATTCACCTTTTCAAGATTAATTATTTCCCGACCTAGAAAGCTAGGGTAATGAAAACTGTTTCAAAATTAATAAAGTGTTTATTGTGTGACGTTCCGGATTCCGAAACCTATCCTTTCTAGTCAGAATCACTTCCCTTCAACAAAATCATCCCAGAAACCTTCACAGAAAAATAATTTGAAAGGGGAAAAGAAACCTGTGGAGGATGGCTCCAAATGAAGCAAGATTGCTGCAGCTCATCATCAGCTGGATAGCCCTTCGTCGGTCTACAAAATTGAAGAAGAATGAAAATGTTTCCATAATGTTGTTGGTTGACTGGTGAGGTCATGATACCGAGAAGCAAACAAAATGGTGAAAAGTGAGTTAAAAAAAAGCAGAATGAAAAACAGTGATGTTGACTCGAGAAAGAAAATCACCTAAAAGTGGCCGATAATTTTTTTTAATGGTTTCAGGGTATTATTATTTCAGAATAGTTCATCGGTTAAACATGTAGATATAGTAAAGCTTGCATAAAAACTGAAGCATTATATTTTGTTGATATTTTTTTATTATTGTTATCTCACTATGATCATTTGAGTGACCCAAATCATAATGGGAAAAATAAAACTAGTAAATCTTACGCGCTGTAAACTAAAATTGGTCCTAGGCTTAAACAAGATCCCATGCAATCATTGGGCTATAGCAAAAAACGGAAGAGATAGCGCAAAGAGCCTAAAATTTTTATGGAATTTTGAGACATTTTCATCGGGAAGAAAGTAAAAAACCATCAATAGCTTCCTTCTTCATCAACCGATATCTTTTGAATATCTTTTCCTGAAGCTTAAATTATGAAAAACATTTCACCCGAAGATCTAATTCCAATAAAGTTCAAAATTGACATACATTTTTTCAGGGTGATATGCAGCACTGTGCCCCGGTTGGGGTTACCTAAAATTTGACGTCTTAAAAAACCTAGTTTATCGATTTTCTGATGGCAAAGAAGGCCAGCGAGTAGTTCTAGCCTCATATAAAATAAACTTGTCCAATTTTCGGGTTTTATTTATGTCCTAATATTTTGTTCAATTTAAAGGAACGATCAGGCAAATAAATTAAGGTCGTCAGAATTTTTTTTCAGTACATATCCGGGCCGGACGAATCCAGGCAATTTTATATGAAATCCTGGCAAAATCCGAGCATATGATTTCAAAATTAACGACCAAAATCCGGGAAATATCCGGGCAAATTTTTTAAAACCCAGAAATTGCTCAACAAAAATCAAGAAAAACTATATTTAAAAAAAAAGTTTTTCCATCAAAGTACATCGACAGATTTTAAATCGTATAAGAGGTTTTCAAAAAACCTTTCTTCTATATGTTTTATAAAACTTGCTCAAAAAAATTTATTTTATGCATAAATAATCAATTTTTGAAACATAGCGCCGATGTGGTCTAGCAGATAGACTGGTCTTAGTATGCCAGGCGTACTGGGTTCGATTCCTGGTATCGGCAAGAAAACTTTTGGGTTCGAATCCCGACGAAGTGGTCGACAGGTAAGATGTGTTTTTACTGACTATATATTAAGAATGTTACCAGAAGGAAGATAAGAGATTTTACTACGAAAAAGCAAAGAAAGTGAGGATGAATAATTAGATTCCTGAAATTAAGTGAATTGTACAGTGTTATTTGAAAAATTGTAAAACTGTAAACAAAAACTAGAGGGTGAAAACAAAGGGATTGAAATCAAATGAGAATTCTTTGCATAAGGACTGATAATTGATCAAAATTCTGAAACTGCTTCACAAATTGCAACAATTTGCAACAATGAACACATTTTCTTTCTCTCTAAGCACTGATTTCTCTCATTTGGACTCAAACCTTCTTATGCTTCTAATTTTCTCTAACAAATTGCCACAAATTACCACAAATTCAATCATTGACTGCACAATTTGTGTGATCATTGACGAATTTTCTCCCTTCATTTCAGTTCCCCGGTGCAAACACTTGGGTAATCCCTCTTTAAATAAACAATACAAAAAAATGGGAAAAAAATCAGGATGCTAGACAAACGATAATCCAAACTGAAAATGAAGAACGATAAACTGGAAACTCAATAGATATTTTTCCGAAAGTATCTCGGCTTTCACAGCTTGGGAATTCAGGCTATTTTATCTTAAAACCGTGCAAAATCCGAGCATTTTGTTTCAAGATTAACCCCCGAAACCCCGCCAGTTTCCTGAAAAATTTTTGAACTATTTAATCAAAATCAAGAAAAAACACACTTCGAAAAATGTTTTTTTTTATCGGAACACTTACGCTGATTTAAAATCATATTTTTGGCTTCCAAAAAATCGTTCAATGACAAAATTTGTTTATAAAAAACTTGTTTGAGCTTGAAATAAGAAACTTTTAAATAAACTCCCCTACGAGGTTTTCGGGATGAATCATCCATTCGGATGAAAATCCTTGCAAAAAGAAAAGAGTATGAGATAGTTTGATTTTTTAAATCGAGTGAAAAAATCTAGACGTAATTCAATCACAATCTGACAAGCTTAGCATTGCTTTAATGGAATTAAATATTTGGGAACTAATTAATATCAACTAGTGGATTTTATTTTTGATTTTTTTTTTATTGAATTGTGAACTTGGGATGAGATTTCGAGGTTTTGAAATCGAGATTGGTACTCTTGATTCATTTAAGATCTCCATCAAAATTTGCATAAGAATTTTAAATTTAACAAAAAAAAAAAAAACATTTCGCTTATTGGTTTATCGCCAAAATTCCCTCCCCCCCTTCCATTCCACTATGGGGCAGTTCCATACAATGAGGCGGCTAAAAGTATGATTAGGTGTTTTGGGCTATTTTGTTATGTTTGAAAATTCTGTATGAAAATTACTATTTCAACTAACTTAAATAAATTCCATCAAAAATTTTGTATAAATAACTTTTAAAGTACGATGTTGGTGTTATTTTTGACCCTTCTTTTTATTTCTTTTGAAAACCGGGTTTTGGACTAATTGATCATTAAATGATAAATAACATCAAGACATTTCATGAAACTCAAGAGAAAAATGTGTTAAATGATTGATCAATCATGAGAAACTTTTTTTTTGGACAAACCAACATCAACTTTGTTGGATTTATACTCATTAATGGGTAAAAATTACCCATTTGTATGATATTTTCAGCTTTATTTGTCAATTACTCAAAAAACGGTGCTCTCAGGTGCCTGGAACCTCTTTCATTGTATTTTTAAGACTTTAAAATAGATCTTGATAGCGAAAAGAGTATGGGGAAATGCGGGGATTTTTTTTGCATGACTTTATAGTTTTTGACTTTTGAAAAAAATAATTATTTACTCATTTTTATCATAGATCAATTAAGTGTGTAAAAATTTTGAATGGTTCAAATGGCAGCTTTTATTATAAGCTTTCATATGGTGTACTTTGAATTTAAGAACAAAATGTTTTCCATTGAAATATATGTGATTTAAATTTTTTTCTTCATGATATAAATTTTTCAATTTTTCCAAGTCTGATGTCTGTGGTGCGTTCAGTACTCAAAATAATGAGTTGAAAAACTGGGAATATGTTAGTAAAATTTTAAATTATGAACTAGTAAAACCAAAAAAGCGATCCGATAAAGTTCAGTTTTTGACTTTTTGCCGCCTCAAACCGCATGGTGCATTCAATCCGATCATTTCACCATCTTTCATTTCTTATAACTTTCTATCCGTTTATAACATTCCATAATATTAAGATGTTCTTATTAAAAAGGACATTTCTTTTCGCTGATTAAGCCGATAAATTTATTTTGGGGATAAGGGCAAATTAAGCACTCAGGGCATAGTAAGCACTCCTATTTCCTACAAAAGCGCATATTTTCTACATAAATTTTCATGAGCATTATTTTCGTACTTCCTACTGCATTAGTTTTTCAGCAAAAAAGAAATCTCCCTATACTATTAAGTGTTGTGAGCCTACTTGGTTGAATAATTCTACTGAATCAAAGCAATCGAAGGACTTCCTTTAGTTCAAACACGGTATAAGAAATGTTCAGATACCGGTATTTTGAAAGCAAAATACTATCTTCTTCAGAGAGCGCACCTAAAAATCAGCTCTTATGATCGTTAATTCATCTTCATTTTTAAGGTACGCATTCCAACATGAAGTACACATTGTTCCTCGATATTCAACATGATTAAATTATCGATTTTTCACTAAAATGAATTTTGAAACACATTTGAGCACTTTCTGCGGAGAATCTAGCAACGAAATCAACGCGATGAAGTCAACTAAATAATAGAGCTACAGCTTGACTAGTTAACATCTGAAGATTTAACCTATTGGTAAGGTTGGAGAGAAAATCAGAAGACTCGAGTTCGAATCCTGGACGAAGCGATTTTTTATCATTTACTATCCATGATCGATTATTTTGATTGTTGCATTATACGGCAAGTAGCATTATTGGCCATTTAAAGCACTCGAAGAATAATGTGGAGTGTGTGTGATCTGTTTATATTCTACAAACAGACATACATTCTTTTGTTATTGCTTTGTTTGATGGATCTACGACTCACCGTTAAGTCGTCAGATGAAACAATTTAAGTTTCATGGAGTTGATTTCGATGCTAGATTTTACGGCAGAAACGCTCATTGTGCCCCAATTAATAGTGCTTATACTGCCCCAGGAAGGTTCTCATTATGCCCCTACAGTGACTGATTTTCAGCTTTCAGCAAAAAATTTTATAATGTGTTTTTAAACGATTTTATGTACTTTTTCAAGTTTCAGCCAGTTAGGAAAAAGACTTTTAAAGTGTCTGAACACGCAACAATGAAGTAACTCACATGTTATAGCTGTTTTCTATGGTTTAATAAGCGTCCTTTTTAAGTTGTCCATTATGCCCTTATCTGCTCAACTAAGAATCAATTTGAAATTTTCCAAACAAACTCTCCGCAGTTTATTAGGCGCCTTTTCTCCCTGCAAGAAACGTAGGGAAGTAAATTAATACAAACACGCTGTTAAATCCGGAATGAACCTCTTTCCAGTAGATTGGCGTCTATAATGGAGGTAACATCACCGTTGCTATCATTATTTCCATCATCAACATCCTCGTTGCCTTCCTCATGATCGCATCAGCAGCATCGTCGTTACTTCGTCCACACCGCGTTGAGGATTAAAACCGGAAGCTCGTCTTCACCGCAAACACGTGAACACTTGAAGTGAAAATTGTTGCAGTCGAACAGTTGGAGGAAAAATTACCAAATAGCTTCAAATGAATTTTCATTCCGGTACAAGAAACTTTATTTTCAATATTTTTTTATTATGGAAAAGTGAGTGTCCAAAGTTTAAGGTTACATCCCTTTTTTTATCGCTTACCGATCCCTAATTTTCATCCATAAATTTTCCTCTATTCAAAAACCAGTGTGCCAATTTTTCCGGCTAGTTTGCTTTCCGAACAACCGCGGCAGCTAGCCCCTGTTTGACGGGCCCTTTTTTCGTGTTATTATGCCTCTTATAGCATGCTTGTGAGCTTCCGGAACACAAACCGTGCACTTCTCCAGATGAGTGAATCCGGATGGAGAAAACATAATTCGCTTCAAGCGAGTGAGCTAGCAAGCGAAATGGACGGCCAAGCGTGGTACCTACTGTAGTAATTAAAAATGAGCTCATTTTTCTTCATTTAGGCCGACCCTGTTTCTCTGGGGAGATGCTGCAGACAGAAGGAAAAATGAAAAAAAACAACAACAACTGAGAAGAGTGCCTTCAGTTATCCGGTGTTAGAAGTCGAGTAAGCGATTGTTAATTTGGTGTAGCGGATGATGATGGCGAGGTAATCAACAGGGTGAATTTGCTAACAAGTTGTCGTTAACACTAAACGTACCGGAGGCGGTCAAATGACGGTTTTTGAACTTTAAACGATGATTACGCCTTATATAATTGTTTTTTCGCAAATTTAACGACAGGACTATTTTTGTTTTTAAAAAGCAAGTATTTTTACGTTTTTAAATTTTTTTTAAGTGTTACGGTTTTCGAATAACGCATGTGGTATACCTATTCATACCGCGAGCGGTCAAATGACGGCAAACACCGTTTTCGCTAAAACTCTCTTGTTTCTCTGCCGATTTCTACCAAATTTACAGTTTTGAAAAGCTTATAATTCGACTCAAATATGTTTCTCAAACAATTTTCAGCTACAATCAATAACTTTAAAGTTATTTACAGTACAAGAAAAAATTTATGAAAAAACATGCTTCAGGAAAAATGTTGTAAATCAGTTATTAAGTGCTCAAAAAAAATTTCACTTAGTGCCTGAGAAAGCTGAAGTTAGAAGCTATATGTTGCACATATGGAATTTTTTTTGAAAATTTTCTAAGATCATGGCCACAAAAAATGTAAAAAAGTTGTGTAAAACCCGTACTTTTCAATCAATCGACCGCCAAAGCTGTTCCTGTTACAGTAGAAAATTTTGAAAAAGTGAATTGAAAAGTAGACGTAATTTGTCACATTTTGGCATCTTTAGATTTTTTGAAATACGAAGTACATAATTTATGACGACTTTTCAAAGGTAGCTGTTTTTCGAACTTTTTATCATTTTGGATTTTCTAAGACATTTCCTATACCTAAGCTCAGCTTTGCACTGGATTTTGAGTACGTTAACGTAAGGTTTAGGCAATAAAACTATATGCAAAAGAAAGCTTATTTCATACCGGTTCTAGTGGTGTTACTTCATTGGCGGTGCCATGCTTGGCAAACATATGATAAATAAAACAGTGAACTAGTTTCTGAATTTTGAGAAGTCAGCACAAATCCTCACTTGGCAGACGGGCGCAGTGGGTGGTAATATCTCAAAGCTATTTTGCACACGAAGACGGGTGAAAGGAAACGAAAAAATAAACGAGCATTCGCTCAAATTTTCTGGTTTTACTTTCAGAAATATATTTATTATATTTTTGTCAAGCATCGCACCGCCAATGCAGTTACATCACTAGAACCGGTATGAAATTTGCTTTCTTTGGCATATAGTTTTATTGCCTAAACTATACGTTAACGTACTCAAAATCCAGTGCAAAGCTGAATTTGGGTGTAGGGATTGTCTCAGAAAATCCAGATTCATAAAAAGTTCGAAAAACAACTACCTTTGAAAAGCCGTCAAAAATTATGTATTTAGTATTTTAAAAATCTAAAGATGCCAAAATGTGACAAATTACGTCTACTTTTCAATTCACTTTTTCAAAATTTTCTACTGTAACAGGAACAGCTTTGGCGGTTGATTGATTGAAAAGTACGGGTTTTACACAACTTTTTTACATTTTTTGTGGCCATGATCTTAGAAATTTTTTGAAAAAATGTTCCATATGTGCAACATATAGCTTCTAACTTCAGCTTTTTCAGGCACTAAATGAAATTTTTTTCGAGCACTTAATAACTGATTTACAACATTTTTCCTGAAGCATGTTTTTTCATAAATTTTTTCTTGTACTGTAAATAACTTTAAAGTTATTGATTGTAGCTGAAAATTGTTTGAGAAACATATTTGAGTCGAATTATAAGCTTTTCAAAACTGTAAATTTGGTAGAAATCGGCAGAGAAACAAGAGAGTTTTAGCGAAAACGGTGTTTGCCGTCATTTGACCGCTCACGGTATGAATAGGTATATACAAAGTGTCGGTATGTTTAGTGTTAAGGGCCTCAAAATGTAGCGAAGAGTAATAAAAAAAATTCTAGAGAAAGTTTCGAAAATGTCCTAAGTAGAGATGACGACTGAATATTCGGCGCCAACTACCGCCCAAAAACCGTTTGGCCGAATTTTCGGCTCTCCGAATAGTTGAGCTAAGTAATCGACCGAATATGCCGAATATTTATTTTAAAATTTATACATACAATAACAAAATGTAGTATGCAAGAGTTGGATCAATCCCTAAAATGAGTCCTGTTATTTCAATGAATGAAAATTTGAGATAAAGCGTGTAAAAGAGAAATAAAAGAGTGAAAGAAAGTGGCAAGCCGAGTGTAAAGTATAATGTTATCGGCATCTCACTTACACAATCGGTCGTCGTCGTGTTTATTTGTAGGTGAAAATGATAAAAAAGTTTCGGAAAGCCGAACGCCTTTAGTCAGATCAGATCATTTAGTTAACGAAATTTGGAAAGAATGGTCAAGCGTCTTTTAAGCCGAAATAACCATTTTATAGAAAGTCACTACACAAAATTGTCAAATTTTTAAATGATTTGGACATTTATCAAATATTTAACAATAATGTTGAAAAACCTAGACAGTTATCTAAAACTTATGGTTTCAGAAAAACATCTCAGGTGTATCCGTGTATCTTCTAATATAGATACATTACTTTGATCATCGTTTATTAGAAATTTGCTTGATATAACCTGACATAAACATATATTCAATAAAGAATTCGAGATACGTAAAATCTGGCCGGGGTGCCCAGATATTTTTCAAAACTTCCCGAACTTTTCCCGGGTTTATGCAAATTATTTGACGGACTCAAAAATAACAATATTTTTGAACAAAGCAAACTGAAGATCTCTTTTAACGTGAACTCGGGCGCTTAATCGAAAAATTAAATTAAAAAAAAATCTAAGTAGAAAAGATTTAAAGTTATGCTCTAAATATTAATTTATGGAAAAATTCAAAAAGTACTTGAACTCAGATTCAAATATCTCGGAATTCGTAGCGTTAATTCGAAATCTCTGTTTTGTATATTGTAGTTGAAATAATTTGCTTTCGAACATCTGAATTTGTTTGCGTTAATTAACAGTTGTTGAAATTAGTGACTTTATGATAGAAAAAATGATAAAAATCGTATTTTGTTTCAACGAAAGTCTAAGACTCTATAATAACATTTATATAATTTGATTTTCTAATATGCTTAAATATCAATCAAAAACAAAGATTTCAATTGGTTATTTGTCACAATCGGTTGAAAATTGAAAAGTTATGGTTATTTTATCATAACAATAATTTTTGGATTTATGAATAATTTTACGAACCGCGGTGTGCTTATCTTGGTATAGAAAGAATCAAAAAAGGTTAAAACTCAATCGCTCCAAGTCAAAATTAATTATTAGCTAACCAAAAGATCACTAACCAAATTTCAGAACGATCGGACCATTAAGAGAGGTTGCTTGAATTTCAAACGTGAATAGGGTTTTAAGGTATATTTCTGGAGGAGGAACAAAAAATACAGGTTGTTCGATCTCGAACGTATTGGTCACCCTGGAATGAATAACCGCTAAAAGTAGACAAGTTATGTTTCATCATATGTTAATATATTCGAGTTCGTGATGCCGAGCAGTACGGTTTGGTTTTGTGAGCGCTCCGTTTGCGTTTGCATTTGGCAGTTTTTTTCTAAATAATTTTTCAAGAGTTTGACGTGAAATGATTGTGATTTAAAGTGCCGTTTTGCATTGTCGGTAGTGAATGGTTGGATTTCATCGGTCAGAGTCCTAAAAGCCTGGAGAATTCGACCTGAAATCATAGATGGTTTATTTTTTGAAGCGGCTCTTCCGCTTGCAATCAGTTTTTTTTCTCGTTGTGTACGGCAGTTTGTCGGCGTCGCGGGTGTGTTGGTGATGTTTCTGTCGGCTTGCTTGGATCTCGGATCTCTTGAGAATATCCGAAATTTGAAATTTTGGCTTGTCTGGTGGGAGCGGGTTGCTTCTGTAAGAAGACCTTCTGGAGTGGTTTGATTTTTGGACGTGATTTTAATTATTATTACATTTAAAAAATCGAAAAAAACTCATTTATTATTAATAAATTTGTCCCCGGGGGTCTCGTGACTGTGTATATAAAACAGTGTAAGATGCTTGCAATATCAAAAGCAAATTATTCGAACTCGTTTTTTTAACCATTTTCCGTATAAAGATTCGAGTCAAAGAGCATTTCTATCTCGGGAGAACTCATAAGCTGAGGTTATTGTAAACAAAGCGTGTTTAGGCATAGATAAAAAAAGGGTTTTTTGGTTGAAAATTTAAATTTACTCACTTATTGACGCAATACACGAAAGATAGCAAAGTAGATGTATTCAGTGAACAGACGTTTTTCCAGTTAAACACAAGTGAAATCATTAACAGAAATGTCATAGTAATACGATTATTTAAATTTTCATTTCATTAATTATCTCGCTTGCGAGTTTTTTTTTACAGGTTATCTGACAGGTAATTGATGAATTATTCTTTTATATTGATTACATATGCATTTTGGGGATTTGGGGGATCCATCCGGGCATCCAATTGAAGCGATTCTTGAGGAGAGCATTGGGCTACCTCACCAGCACGGGATCGTGGATTGAGGACGGGTCCGTCTCCCCACCCAGCTGAGCGCTATGCGTTGTAATGGCTCGATTTAGACGCTCGATAAGTTTGATATGTGCTTTCGATGGAGACAATACGATCCTATCCTTATTAAGATGTGTAAGTGCCTCTGCTTACATCTCTTATCCTTTGAAACAGTCCATTCAAAGTCATTTTGAACTAATCCAGTTGATGAATCTTGATCAAGTTACAAAGCAAAAGTTGCTCGCTGCTACCGGCTGCGCCTTGCTAACTGGGTGGTAGATATACATACATACTCCGTTAATATATTCTTGCATTGTTAAAAATCGCGGGAAAGGTTGTAATTATGTATTCAAATCTAATAAAAACTCCATTTAGGGGAAAAGTTCATATAACGCCCCATGTGGCTAATACGCGCCACCATTGTTTTGAAAAAATCTGAAACATTTTCAGCCTGCAAAATATTACCAATTTGTTTTAAATATTGTGGTTGGTCATGGCAAGTATGAATTTTTCCTTAAAATGCCCCTGTGTCGTGGTAATTTCACAATTTAGGTTTTTCTTCATTTCGATCTAAATTTTTAAACATTTTCAATAAGGCGTCACCAAGCAGAGAAAAACGAATAAGACAATATTTTCTGACACATCGATAGAGGAGAATCTAAACTATGCTAAATCTATTTTATGCTAAAAAATCATACTGATCTCGCTAAGGTATGCTTTTTATGGGTATGTTCTAACACGGCCCATGCGCTCGTTATAACGCGCCAATCGTAGTAGGCTGAAAATATCATTAATTTTTCAAAAAGGCCAATTTTCATTGAAAATGAACAAAAAGTCTTAAACCATATTTTGAGCGTTAACTCAGCCCAAAAAATCAACCTTTAATATTTTTTTTAATTTTGATTAGTCCATTTTGATTTTCTTTTCAGTCAAAGTGTCTGTAAGTATTGATGTGTTTTCGGTCTTCGGCTGCTTTCGGGTGTGTTCGGCTGCTAGGCGCGTATTGAATACACAGCGGCGCGTATTTGCAACACAGTTTTGTTCTGTGGCTTTGAATATGGTTTTTAAAAATCAAGTTTTTGGAGCAACTATAGCAATTAGAGTAATAAAAAATCATAGGCATTTGTAGAAAACACTTTTCTTCAACGATTACACCCATTTTTAACACAATTGGTACGGGGAATACATAGAAAATCAGCGATTCGCTTAGGTAGCGCATAATAGGGCATGTTCCCCTAGTTAACGAAATTTGGAAAGAATGGTCAAGCGTCTTTTAAGCCGAAATAAACATTTTATAGAAAGTCACTACACAAAGTTGTCAAATTTTTTAAATGATTTGGACATTTATCAAATATTTAACAATAATGTTGAAAAAGCTAGACAGTTATCTAAAACTTATGGTTTCAGAAAAACATCTCAGGTGTATCCGTGTATCTTCTAATGTAGATACATTACTTTGATCATCGTTTATTAGAAATTTGCTTGATATAACCTGACATAAACATATATCCAATAAAGAATTCGAGATACGTAAAATCTGGCCGGGGTGCCCAGATATTTTTCAAAACTTCCCGAACTTTTCCCGGGTTTATGCAAATTATTTGACGGACTCAAAAATAACAATATTTTTGTACAAAGCAAACTGATGATCTCTTTTAATGTGAACTCGGGCGCTTAATCGAAAAATTAAATTTAAAAAAAATCTAAGTAGAAAAGATTTTTAATTATGCTCTAAATATTAATTTATGGAAAAATTCAAAAAGTACTTGAACTCAGATTCAAATTAAAACGAACACAAACACATACAGGATCTCAATGAAACATGATGTTTCCTCGAAGAGATTCCTTTTTTCTTAACTCTAAGCGTCCATCTCTCGAGGATATGATGGCTAGCATCCTACAAATGCTAAAACCACCAACCCACCGAAAATGAACTATGTATGCCGTTACCGGGATTCGATCTCATACCCCCCGGCTTAGAAGACTTGAAGGCTATCCTCTACGCCACGGGCGGCGGAAATATCTCGGAATTCGTAGCGTTAATTCGAAATCTCTGTTTTGTATATTGTAGTTGAAATAATTTGCTTTCGAACATCTGAATTTGTTTGCGTTAATTAACAGTTGTTGAAATTAGTGACTTCATGATAGAAAAAATGATAAAAATCGTATTTTGTTTCAACGAAAGTCTTAGACTCTATAATAACATTTATATAATTTGATTTTCTAATATGCTTAAATATCAATCAAAAACAAAGATTTCAATTGGTTATTTGTCACAATCGGTTGAAAATTGAAAAGTTATGGTTATTTTATCATAACAATAATTTTTGGATTTATGAATAACTAGCTGACCCGGTGTGCTTTGCTACACCTTTCAAAATCAAATGATATTTTCAGAAATTATTCAATTTTTAATGTTGTTTTTGGGACTATTTTATATCAAATTATGACGTAAATATTAAGAAACCACTATAAAATGAGAGCTGCAACTGGAGTTTCAAATTGCAACACAAAGATAAACATAACTTATAATCTGAATCTTGATCTATAAATGTTTCAAAGATCTGATAATTTTCATCTGTTTCCTTAAGCTTCGCCCTTAAAAAGAAGGGTCCCAAATTATTCGTTCGCAAACAATCTAACTTATAAAATATTATTGTTATTGCTTGATATGTTCTGGATGTATGCTAAAAAACTGATTAAAGAGCACCACCCTGTCCTGCCCTTAACCTCCTGCAGAATGGAGATCGTGATCTTCAATAATCATACCCATTTTTTTCGTTCCCAAAAATCCTTTTATGTCAAATTTAGTTCCATTGGTTGATAAGTATTTAAGCTTTACTACAAAATTTATAAGGAGCCCCATATGCTAACAAAATTGTATTGGGCTAACCTCCCTCCTCCCATGTACCTTCTCACTGAAAGGAGGAAGATGTGTCAAATAATCATATCAATGATTTTCCATGTTAAGTTTTGTCCATTTCTCGGATTTTGTAAAATAAAAGTTAAATTTAAGCTTCCCCTTCCCTTCCTAAATTCCCAATTCTGTTATCCTACTGCAAGAAAGGAATTGATTTACATAGAAAAAATTCTCATATTGAAATATCATGCCTTGCCAAATTTGGTTTTATTTACGTAGAAAATTCTTGAGTTATGCATAAACTTGAAAGGGAGTACCATCCCCCCTTCCGTTCTCTCTTTTCAATAGCGCGGTGATAAATGATATTCATAAAAGTATTTTTCGTACTCAAATACTTTTTGATGCCAAATTTGGTTTCATTTGCTCGATGAATTCTCGAGTTATGCAAAAAAAGAATATGGAAGCCTCCCTTTCTCCCTTTATATCCTTCCGCTAAAAAGGTGGGGCTTCAATTTATAATAGAAATATTTCTCGTATCCAAATACCCTCACATGTCGATCAGCTCTCCAGTTATACTGAAAATTTTAAGGGAGAACTCTCCTCCCCCTTTTCATCCACCTCTTTGAAAGTGTGAAGGATACCAAATATTCATAGAAGCATTTCTTGTACCCAAATATCGTTCCGTGCCAAACTTGGTTCCATTTGGTGTTGTAGTTCTTGAGTTATGCAGTAAAAATTGTATGAAACTCCCCTCCCTCTTTCCTTTCTCCCCGCTGTAAGAAGGAAGGGGTCTCAAACAATCATTAGAACATGTCACGTTCCCAAATATCCGCCCATCCCAAGTTTGGTTTCATTTGCTTTATTACTTTTTTATTTATATTAAAAACTATAATAGAGGCCCCCTCCCCCTTTTATATTTTCCTACTGGAAAGAGGGAGGGGTCTGAAATAATCATAGAAATATTTTTCGTATTCATATACCTTCCCATGCCAAATTTGGTTCCATTTGCTCTATTAGTTTTGATCTATGTTAAAAAAATATGAAAGAGACCCCTCCCTCTTTCATACTAGAAAAAGGAAGGGGTCTCAAATAATCATTGAAATATTTTTCTTATCCAAATACCTTCACATGCCAAATTTGGAACCAATATCTTGATTAGTTCTCGAGTTATATGAAAAATTGTAAGGTAGCCCCCCTCCCCCTTCTATCACGCCACTGAAAGGAGGGAGGGATACCGAATATTCATAGAAATATTCCTCGTTCCCAAATACTACCCCATGCCAAATATGATACCATTTAACTTATTGGTTCTCGAGTTATGCAAAAAATTATCTTTTGTTTGGGAGGCCCCTCCCCCCTCCATGAGAGAGGGAGGGGTCTCAAACTACAATAGGAACCTTTCCCTACCTCTAATACCCCCATCTGCCAAGTTTCACGCAAATCGGTTCAGTAGTTTCCGAGTCTATAGGGAACAGACAGACAGACAGACAGACAGACAGACAGACAGACAGAAATTCATTTATATATATATATATATATATATATATATATATATATATATATATATATATATATATATATATATATATATATATATATATATATATATATATATATATATATATATATATATATATATATATATATATATATATATATATATATATATATATATATATAGATTTAACGAACCGCGGTGTGCTTATTATCTTGGTATAGAAAGAATCAAAAAAGGTTAAAAATCAATCGCTCCAAGTCAAAATTGAATATTAGCTATCCAAAAAATCACAAACCAAATTTCAGAACCATTAGGAGAGGTTGCTTGAATTTCAAACGTGAATAGGGTTTTAAGGTATATCTCTGGAGGAGGAACAAAAAATAATAACGCCTTAAAGTAGACAAGCTATGTTGCATCACATTTTTAAACGCTATAATATTGCAAATCCGTTAACTTATTCCTGCATTGCTCAAACTTGCGGGAAAGGTATTATGAATTCAAATAAAGAAACTATCTTTAGTGTTAACCGTTCTTCAAGCAGGTTGTTTTTCTTCCCATATCCGGAATGATGTTACACATCTCTGTTTTTTCATTAATAACTTTTTTCTTTACTAGCCGATTACTTTTTATGAATAACTTCCTAAATTTTTAATTTAGACGAATATTTTACTCGAAGACTGCAGCACTATTGGAATTGAAAAAAGGTTGTTGAGGTTCAAATATTGTGTTTTAGCCGAAAGTTCTCGTATAAAAAGGAATGCGTAAAAATTACTCATTGCGTATCGAACGACAATTTGCGGTCAAAATATAAATTTTGAACCGCAATTACTATTTTATTTTTACTCCAATTGGATTGCAGTCCTCGGGTAAAATATTTTTATTAATTTAGGATTTAAAAGAATTATTCATATAAAGCAATAGGCAAGTGAAGAAAAAAGATATTAATGAAAAACCAGTATTTTTGTTTTTCCTGGGCAAAATACCTTAAAATTCTATTCACGTTTGAGACTCAAAAAACCCCTCCCTGACCCCGGTCTGATCATTCTGAAATTTAGTATGTGGTCTTTAATAAAGCTAATAATTAATATTGACTTGGAGCGAGTGAGATTTACCATGTTTAATTCTTCCTATACTATGATAAGTACACCACGGTTCGTTAAATTATTCAAAAATCCAAAAATTATTGTGATGGTTAAATAATCACAACTTTCCAAATTTTCATCCGATTGTGTTAAACAACCACTTGAAATCTTTGTTTTTAATAGATATTTAAGTATTATAGAAAAGAATTTTTAAATGTTATTATCGAGTCTAAAACTTTAACTAAAACAAAATTTTCTCTATAAAAATATAAAATTTTTATCATTTTTTCTATCCTAAAGTCACTAATATCAACAATTCTGTTGATCATACGCAAAAATGAAGTTCTGATGATCGATAGCAAATTAATTTATCTTCAATATGTAAAAAACTGATTTAGAATTAATGTTATGTATTCCGATATATTTGAATCTGAGTTCAAATTAAACAACAATTTTTTCCAAAATTTAATATTTGGAGCAAAACTAGAAATCTGTTCTTCTGTTTTTTAGTTTCATTTTTGTATTCAGCGCTCGATTTCACATTAAAAATATCGGTCAAACAATCACGATTTTTATTTAATTTTGTAAACTAATGTTTTGTTTCTTTTTGGCAACTCTTTTGAAAATATCTTGAGGAATCTTGAAATTTAAAATTGTTTGGCATCTGTTTTGACTTGTTTTGTCCCAGATTTCACAGAAACCCATTCTCTTCGATGGAAAACGCTCTATAGAAGCGACGAGCCATCTGATACCCTAGAGTTGTTGATGACGTTTTAAAAACCAGAGAGACCTCTACTTTAGAGATATCTTGTGGTCATCATCTAGTAATATCCTCTGGTTGAATATAATCGACTCCAAAACATGAGGGGCATTTATTAAGATGGAAGAAAATTTAAACAATCCCTTTTGTATTTTTATTAAAAACATGACAGTTTATTCTTGGCCAAATAGTTTAAAAGGTCATTATTCAGTTATCGACCGTTGGCAGAAAACCACTATTCGATACATCGCTAGTCCAAAGTCTGCTAAAAATAATACATGTAAAGCGTGCAAGATTACCCGGTTTAAGCCATACTTTCTGGATATTTGATTCAATATTTGGAAAAGATCCGGTCCGCTCCAGGAGAGGGAGAACAAGAGAGAATTCTTCGGCAAGCGTAAAACAAAATTGTTCAGCTTTGTACAAAACGTACAAAATGGGAGATACCTAATAACCAAACAGTAGCGCCACAAAGTCCTCCATATCTTCAGTTCAGAGCATTTGGGGAACAGGCAGATAATTTAAAAGGAATTAACTCCTAATGTTATTTTTTTTATTATAATTTGGAAAATTTTGTCACGAAAAGGTACTTGCAAGACACGCAGACTGAACAACATTATTTTTTTTACAAAAATTTACGAAAAATGAGCAAACAGCTCACATATGAACAGACATTTCAAAAGTTTATGACCCTTAAATCTCTAAAAAAAATCTAAATCATTTTAAATCTTCTAATAGAATATTAAGCAATGCAAACACTCCGTTGATTCCAAAAAAAAAACCATCAAATTTGTTGTTTTAGTTAACAGAAAACAGGATGAAAATTTTTAAATTTTTTCAACCAGGTCGATTTCTCCGTTTTTACCGAGGTGAAACCGGTGGCTGCAGTCTTCTAGAAAATTTCAAGGGCGGTTAATTCGGAAAGAATTTTGTTATCTCTGGATTGGATGACGTAAATAAAGATTAACTTCGCATTGAGAGACAGAGATGGATAAATAAACCAAGTACTTTATTCGGCGTAGTAAATTGATTGTCTTATACATTTAATCTTAACGAATCACAAAAAACGTTTATTCACAGTGTGATTTTATTCGAACCCTAAGAATTGAGCGAATAATGATGTGGACTGAATTGCGGTTGTTTTGAAATTTGAATGCGTATGCAACAAAGTTGTTTTATTTTTCAGATGAATTTGACTGTATTAATTTATATCATTTTGAAAGCCCGTTTTTCTCAATTTTGAGTGATAATTCTTTCAAAACAGGTTATGCTATCTCAAAAAGTGGTAAAAAAGTTCAAGCCTGTATACGTTCTTCTCGATAGTCAAATCATCTGTCATTTATTTTTATCATGCCTTCATTTACTGTTCCAATAAAACAGTTATTCAACTTGGCTTGAACGCTAGTTTTAAAAGCGCATTGAGCGCATTTTTAAAACTGGCACAAAGCTCTAATAAAAAAGGAAAATATGTGTTTTATTGAAGCCTTAGCAAAACTTTTGCAACTTTTTTACATCACTCTTAAGATAGTGTTTTATTCAAGTTTTAGCAAAACTTTCAGGGCTCTTTTCAACCACATGATAAATGAAGAATTTCCTATGTAACAATAAAACCATTTTACAAATAGGATGCCATGGAAAAGTCTTCATAAAACAAAATTAAAACTAAAAAAAAAACAATTTGCTTAATCTATAATACTTGGGTATAGACTTCTAGTAGCAATTACTACTTTTCCATATTATAGACTGGTGGAAATCAGATGTTAATCAATGTTAAAAACCTTTTTCTTTGTTCAAAATAACGTTTATGAAATTCAGTGTTGAAAAGTGAACATTTGGACACTGAAAACAATATCGAAAGGTGCTACATTTCAGCTACATTTGAGCAATTGAATTGAGTGGAAAAGTACACTCCACGACCTACTTGATAATAAATCTGTTACAACTCGTTGCAAATCTCGATTTTTAGCACTCTACGTAATTATCCGACTCTCATTGGATAAATTTACGACTCGTGCTAAAAAAATCCACTTTTTGGCACTTGTTCATAAATAATTTAATACATGGCAAAACTTATAGCTCCAGACCCCGTTCGTTTTTGGCATTATTCGATGTTGGCAACATTCGATTTTGGTCTCATGCGATTTTGACAACATCCAAAAAAGGCACATGTGCCAAAATCGAACGGTATTTTGAAGCCACATTACCTTATAAATTTCGCTATAACAGAACCAATTGAATTTGGACAAACACCATAAATTTGTTTTAACGTTCTTAAATTTTGATGTATTACAACGATAAACAAAAAAGTTTAAAAAAGTTTATAAAGTACTCAAATATAACAAAAAATTATGAAAATTTCATGGAACTAAAAAAAACAAATACAAAAAAGACTAAAAATGTTCAAAAATGTCTAAAAAATGATGGAGGATAACAAAAATAGCAAAAATTAAAAATAAAAACTAAAGTTGTAAACAAAATAAGAAATGTGCAAAATGCATCAAAACATGATGAGAAAAATCAAAACATTACTAAAAATTATTAAAAATATACTTTTTTGTTTTTTAAAAAAAGTTAAAAAGAAAACCGTTCGATTTTGGCAACACAAAATGCTCGGGCGTGTTGAAAAAATCGAACGGGGTCTGTATTAAAAAAATATTACCAAAGAGAGCTCATTTTAGATAATGCTAGTGATAGATTACTTAATAATGACATACTGATTTCGCACTAAAATAGGTTCATTTTATTAAATTTGAAGTTTTATTTTATTTTACAATTTTAAAATCTTCTCAATCTTGAAACAAAGCTTATGTGACTTTTACAGTGTAAAAAAATGATGCCAATTAATATAATGGAACTCTTTCATTTACCAGAAGTTTCAAGCTTAAGTACATTCCATCAAAAATCAGTGAATAACTACATTGTACATATGAATCAAAAATGTTCAAAAACCAAATTGATTAATTTGTTAAAACGTAAGCTCAATTGCCTTGTGAGAGCCTTATCCAAGGATTTGTTTTGTAGCCGTGTTCCAAAGGCTCATGGAGCTAGTCTTAAATGGTGAAATGCTAGTGATAGATTACTTAATAATGACATACCGATTTCGCACTAAAATAGGTTCATTTTATTAAATTTAAAGTTTTATTTTATTTTACAATTTTAAAATCTTCTCAATTTTGAAACAAAGCTTATGTGACTTTTACAGTGTAAAAAAATGATGCCAATAAATATAATGGAACTCTTTCATTTACCAGAAGTTTCAAGCTTAAGTACATTCCATCAAAAATCAGTGAATAACTACATTGTACATATGTATCAAAAATGTTCAAAAAACCAATTTGAGTTATTTGTTTAAATGTAAGCTCAATTGCCTTGTGAGCGCCTTATCCAAGGATTTGTTTTGTAATAACATTCAATCGCAAGTATGGCATAATTCAAGAAAATATCTTGACATTTTTAGAAACAGAAAAGAACGCTTGTGATGCTGATAATTTTTTCATCATCGATTTAATTTTGTTTCAATCAATGTTGTTTTAACGTCTTTGTGTTATTCGCACTTTTTTACCAACGGAAGGGCTTTGAAAAGCTTCAACTTTGTCGATGTTTACGCCTGGATTTAAAAACATTGACGTTGATTAGGAAAAGCAGATGTTAAACCCGCTGAACTAAATTTGCCTTCATTATCGATTTATTGAACTTTATACTCAAGTAAAAAAAACACCTTACTTGTAGAGTAGAAGAAACATAATTACCTATACATTTTATTATTTTTTCAAACGAATTTTTCAAATGACCCGCATTTTTCGGGTTTTCCCCACTTTTTTTTCTCGAAATGTCCCGTTTTTTTTTCAAATCAACTGGCAAGCCTAGGTTAATGAGTGCTCCTTTCAAAAGTTCGAAGTTCGAATTCTGAAATAGTCTGGCATTTCCTCGTACTCCCAGCTGCGAGGTTTGAAGAAGTAAGAGCGAGTATTCGATCGCTGTATGAAATGCTTCATTTTCCATAATGTATCAACAGATTCATTTGAGGCAAAAGTTTTCGGTACAGTGTGTAAATAAAATATCAGGGTACGTATAGCTAAGCTAATTTATGTTCACCAGTCCAAAAATCAGTCGATCAATATTGTTATAAAGGGTGATTCGGTAAAAATTTGGTCAATATCAACTTGACGTTTTTTTTTTTTTTCAATTTTGCATTTAAAAAACCTGAACACCCCTCATTTTGAAGGTGTGTGTAGAATGTTGCGCCTATTTTGATTTTGGAATTCACTCTTCAGTTGTCAAAATGCCGTCCAAGGAAGAAGAGCAGCGTATCAAAATTTTGCTCGTGCATCGCGAAAATCCGAACTACTTGCACGCAAAGCTGGCAAAATCGCTCAAAGTTGCCAAATTAACCGTTACAAATGTAATTAAAGTGTTTGGGGAACGTTTGTCGACAGCCAGGAAGTCTGGATCGGGGGAAAATCGAAAGCCGCTGAGACGACAAAGAGAGTTGCCGGTAGTTTCAAGCGAAACCCTAACCTCTCTCTCCGAGATGCCGCAAATAAACTGGGTGTATCGTCTACAACCATGCATCGAGTCAAAAAACGAGCTGGACTATCGACTTACAAGAAGGTAGTGACTCCAAATCGCGATGATAAACAAAATACGACGGCCAAAGCGCGATCCCGGAGGCTGTACACGACGATGCTGACGAAGTTTGACTGGTAATGGACGACGAAACCTACGTCAAAGCCGACTACAAGCAGCTTCCGGGACAGGAGTTTTATACGGCAAAAGGAAGGAGAAAGGTAGCAGATACTTTCAAGCACATGAAACTGTCAAGATTCGCGAAGAAATATCTGGTTTGGCAAGCCATCTGTACCTGTGGCTTGAAAAGCAGCATTTTCATAGCTCCCGGGACTGTCAACCAAGAAATTTACGTGAAAGAGTGTTTGAATAAACGTCTGCTGCCTTTCCTGAAGAAACACGGTTGTTCCGTACTGTTTTGGCCGGATTTGGCATCTTGCCAATACGTTAAAAAGGCCATGGAGTGGTACGCCGCCAACAACGTGCAGGTGGTTCCCAAGGACAAGAACCCTCCAAACACGCCAGAGCTCCGCCCAATTGTGAAATACTGGGCTATTGTCAAGCGAAACCTAAAGAAGACCAAAAAAACTGCTAAGGACGAACAGCGGTTCAAGGCAAACTGGCTTTCTGCTGCGAAGAAGGTGGACAAGGTGGCTGTACAAAATCTGATGGCAGGGGTTAAGCGTAAGGCCCGCCAATTCGGATTTGGAAAAGTGGAAGCCTAACTGAATATTTTTCTTGAATTTAACACTAATCAAATTTGAGAAAGAAATTTAATTTGAATTTTTAAATAAACGATTTCACCGATTTACACGCGTTTTCCCTTGACCAAATTTTGACTGTATCGCCCTTTAGGTAAAATTATATGAAGTTCTTATTTCGAAGCACAAAAAAATTATTCATTCCCTCTTTTTCAACTAAAATGGTTGTTGAATCGAAACCACAATTTTTGCATTTGAGCATTTGAAGAATTTTGAAGAGATCGCCTGTCTCAGTCAAAGCCAGAAAAAAATTTTCACGTTAATTTAGATCCACTTGAAGAAGTTGTTGGTTGTTCACATGTACTGCAAAAATTTAAAAATATATACAAATAAGAATTGGTACCCTTTAAGAAACTTAAATTTTTTTTAGAGGAAATCAAGATTGTTGCCAGCTGTCTTGTTTAAAATTTTAAAGCTTCAAGATTTATTTACGGAACACCTTTCGGCTACAAGCAACCATCAACAGCAAATAGCAGTGTGTATTACTATTTAGCACGTATACAACTTTACAACTTGTCTCGGTACCCATGTTGTTTTAGTTTAAGTTTCTAGGTCCTACTGCTGTTGTTCCAGTTACAAATGGTTCTAAATGTTGCGATATTTTTAAGTTTTTTTTTTTCGAGACGTCCAAAATTTTCACTTGAATCCAAGGACATGCTTACTCTTAGTGCAACCGGGGCAAAAAGGATGTGCTGCTGCTGAGCCACCCACCACGTGTAGCCACCCACTCGTAAGGGAGCATAACCAGAGCAACCCCGAGCAACAAAGAGTAACAGGGGGGTTGGTTTTGCAAACAAGTAATATGATCAAATTCAGTGCAGTTTTCTCTTGTCTGTTGACGTTGGAAGAAGAGGTATGGCGGAGGAGTTTCCCTTGGGGAGATCTTGAAAGCGACTATGATTTATGTGGCCAGAGTTCTGGCCCTGAAACGTTTGCCGGAGGGGAAATCTGTCCCCGGACCAAAGTTACCTTCGAGGATCGACTGGCCCCAGGCAGACACGTACCCAGAAACAAACTATGAACAGGGTCATTTCTGAAAATAGGACAAGTGACATTTGACTCCAAAATTTTTGGCTACTCGGTTGGAAGTTTGCCAGGCTGAAACGGGTTGGGATCAGTACGAGAGAAAATGGAAACGGGGGGAAGGGGGCAAAAGTCCCGGGACCAGAAACAACCGCAAATGGATCCATTTCCAAGGATGCAACAGTTTTGTTAATTATAGCCGGACGTGAGTGAGTCTGTCTGGCTATTTTATGTCCAGCTGTCAGACGACGCAGAGGATGAATGAACATTTTCATTCAGCGCGTGTGGGTGGAAGAAGGATGATTAATTGAAACCGGCACTTGCTCTTGTGAATCTGTAGCCTCCAGACAGACAGACGTTTTCATAATAAGTTTTGACGAAAGTTCTTTTTAACTTAATTTTAAAATTTTAAAAACGGTTCTTGAAAATTGATTTTAAATTTCAAAATTCCCTTGAATTTTAAATAAATATCTACCAGAGAAATCGAAAGGGAAACATAAAACCGAAGCAAAACCCAAACACCAAAATAAGGTTAGCATCAGAAGTGGGAGGTTTTCTAGAAGAGTGAGACTGGGACTAGTTCATGGAAAGTGGATTTTACACACCGGATCCGAACCAAAACTGCGTGGCTTTGCAGTGCACTGTACTACATCCTTGTTTTCGAACCGTTTAATGCGGTTGTAATTTAATTTTGAGGTTTTGGGATAAACATCCCGGGATCCGGACCCAAAAACCGTAGATATCTGGTTGAGTGGAAAAGCGGAAATGATGGGAAAATGGAACGATTTTCAAGTGCTGCTGGTGGTCGTGCCGGTGTATATAAAATGTTGGTCAGATGGAGCTATTCAAATTTAGATTGTTGTGATAAAACTGCAATTGCATTTGAAATTTCATTTAACGATTGACGGTCGGATGTGTCAGTTGTGCTAGATAGTGGTTAAACAATGTTTGATTTCATAGAAATGAGCTGGAGTTGGACAAGATCAAACTCTTTTATGAATATTCAAATCTCATTCTCAATTTAAATTTAAATGCATTTCAAAAAAGTATTTTTGAAATACCAATTAAGATGTCAAGGAATCAATATCAGATGATTTTGCCAAGTTGTAAATATTCGAAGGGAGCAGATTTTGGATTAATCAGGGATTTGTAGCCACTCTAGGAATAACATAGGAATGATTTCAGTTCAAATGACAAATCATAAACTCAGAACGATGGCATCGGAATTGAAATGAATGAATAGAAAAATAAAATGTAATCTGTTTATTGTTTAGAAAAAGAGGCGCCAATCAAGTTTAGGGAAAAAAAAATTCAAACAATATTAGTATGCTTATACAGTGAGCGAAATAAGAATAGCACCACTATGTGTTTTGCTTGTTAAAATATGAATGATTAATAATCACGAAAATTTTCTTCCACAGTTTGTTCGGATTTACTTAACGGATAAATCAAGCATAAGTTTACTTTTTTTGGACGTAGCAATTGGCGTTGAGGACCAAAAATGTGAAAAAAGGGTGCGAAATAAGAATAGGACCACTTGAGTATTTCAACAAAAACAAGATTTTTTTTGAAAATTGACTGTGTAAAAGTGGATAATAATGCTTCTACAAATTATTTGTATAGATTACTGCATTTTGAGGAGTTTTCCAGAATTCCAAAGGTTTTCATAGGTTCAAAAAGGGGGTTTTAAGAGATCCTCCTCTAGCGTTAAGGAATTTGATATTTGAGCTGTAATTCTTTACCAAACTACTTACTCTCTTCATTAAAATGACGTGAAATGATGAAACAAACATTCGGGATTAATTTTGAATTAGAAAAAATAGGTTGGAAATCAAAAACTTTGATTTTGTTCAGAAAACCACACTTTATCCAGTTTCAAGTCGTAGATGGCAGCACTATCTTGCAGTTAAAACCAAATTTAGTCTCAATATTGATTTTCCAGGTTTATTTAGGCCCATATTCATCATTTTGAGGTATTTTCCCATCACAGTTTTGTGGAAGTTCACGCTGCAGAAAGCTTTTCCTTATTTGCAAAAGAATCACCAGCACAAAAATGTACAACCGCCAAAATTCCTGCTCATCTCAACTTCTGATTCAATTGCGAATCATACCTATAATACTGCTAGCCGTCTGGTCCATCAAGCTACATCGCAAAGTATAACTTTATTCTGATAATCGGTCCAAAAAAATTCACTTTTAGTAACCTTGATGCAATTCTATTTTTTTTTTGGATTTAGTGATCTTAGAATTTTCAAAGCGTTTACACAGTACAAGTATTTATTTCTTGACCAAAATCGTCCAGCTTTCCCCAATTAATTCCGGATATTCGAAAATGGGCATGAATTTGGTTAAATGGCAAGATAGTGCTGCCATCTACGACTTAAAACTAGAAAAATATTATTTGACTATTAAAAAACATTAGTATTTTTGAATTCCAACCTACTTTTGGGATTCAAACTAAGCCTAAAATCTTTGTTTCATCATTTTGCATCATATTTATGAATGTTAATGAAGAAATCAAGCAGTTTGATAAATTTTTATAGCTCAAATATCAAATTCCTTAACGCTAGAGGAGCATATCTTAAAACCCCCTTTTAATACCTTTGAACACCATTGGAATTCTGGAAAATCCCTAAAATGCAGTTTTATATTCAAATAATTCGTAGAAGCATTATTATCCACTTTTCACAGTCAATTTTTAAAAATAATCTTGTTTTTGTTGAAAAACTCAAGTGGTCCTATTCTTATTTCGCACCTCTTTTTCACATTTTTGGTCCTCAACGCCAATTGCTACGTCCAAAAAAAGTAAACTTATGCTTGATTTATCCGTTAAGCAAATCGGAACAAACTGTGGAAGAAAATTTTCGTGATTTTCAATCATTCATATTTTAACAAGCAAAACATATAGTGGTGCTATTCTTATTTCGCTCACTGTATGAAAGAAGCGTAATTTGCAGAATCATGAATTGGTTTTGGCCTTTTAAAGATATCACGGTGTGTTTCGTAGAAGGACTTAAAGAAAAAAAAAATTATTGTATTATAATTACAGAAGTGCTAATTATCTTGATTTTAACTTTTAATATTTTAAATTGAACTGATAACTCATCAATGTTATCAACAAATATGAAAGATTTTCAAAAAAAATTAAAATTAGCTGAGCTGTTCAAACGTAAAAAATGCTTAAAAAGTTTCTTCTAATCCTAAAATTTAAATATTGGCTGGCAGATCCTCTCAGCAGTTTGAGACAGTCAAATTATCTGAAATTATTAGAATTATCTAGAATAATATGAATCAATAAATGAATTTGAATCCATTGTCTTTAGATTTTCTGATTGTGGCAACACTGGAGGGAATTTTATTTTAAAAAAAAGCTCAGTGATTTTGATTAGAAATTAGTTTTTATATTTTTTCTGATTTAAATGTCTCAAAATCCATTTTTCTTGTAACTGTCTTTTGATACAATGATCAAGCCTGGAGTTTCCTTTAACCTATTAATTTTTATCCTTTTCAGTCCTATTTTTGTAACCCTGCTGTACTCTGTGATTCTCCCATTTTATTAAAAAAAGCATTACTGTTAAGGTTAAATAATTTTAGCTTCTACGGTTTCCAACCCACTATATTTTTTAAATAATCTCTTGAATTCTTTGTCTAAAATTGAATTTTATAGTTTTTTTTGGATAAAATTTTATATAACGAATGAATTTAAAGTCTAAAACTCTGATGAATGTAACATTTTTCCAAAAAAATGCATTTCAATCTTTTTGTCGATCTTAAATTTACAATCAACAGTAGTGTTGGCAAAAGTGAATTGCAAATGATCGATAGCATGGTAGCATGCAGCGTATAAAGTTCATCATATTTTGTTCATCCCTAACTTGTTTTAGTTAATCTTCTGTACACTGAAGTTCTTCTTTATTATTAAATATAACCTTAAAATAATAATACAGTAAAACAATCATAACTTCTACAATTTTATACCAATTGTGGTAAAAAGTATAGAAATCATTGGTTTGTATAAATAATAGAAATCCATCAAAAAATAAAACGCATAAATCTGGTCTACAATCGTCGATAAAATGAAAATTTCTCTTGAAAAAAAAAATCGTTTTTCATCGTTTTGTTGATCATGAACTCCAAAATATCAACAGAACTTAAATTCTTTAGCAAAAAAGAAGTTCAAATGATTGATAGAAAATTTATTCACTTTCAATATGAAAAAAGAAATTTAAAATATATGTTATGTAGCGAAAGATGAACGGATTTCAGTGCAAGTATTTTAACTTTTAACTTAATTTTAAGTTTTAAATTTTATTAAAAACTGGTCTGCTTGGATATGTTTATATTTAATCAGAGGTAAACAAAAGTCAAAAAAGCCACGAGTGGTATCGTCAAAAATTTGATTTTTGTTTTCATAAGAGCCTGTAAATATTGCGGAAATATTTCAAAGAACAATTTTGAAAAAATTAAAAGATTTTTAATATTTTGTTGGAAATCAATCAAATGGTGTTGGACTGTTCTTATTCATGTATCATAATTTTTTTTAACCAGAATTAGTTCTCCAAGATAAACACATTTGAACATACATTTATGTAACATTTAGATAACACCAATTATAACAAGGATATTTTTAATAATAAAATTTTAAATAAAATCTATATATATATAAAAATGAATTTCTGTCTGTCTGTCTGTCTGTTCCCTATAGACTCGGAAACTACTGAACCGATATGCGTGAAACTTGGCAGGTGGGGGTATTGGAGGCCGGAGAAGGTTCCTATTGTGGTTTGAGACCCTCTCTCTCTCATGAAGGGGGGGAGGGGGCTCACAAACAAAAGACAATTTTTCGCATAACTCGAGAACAAATCAAGCAAATGGTATCAAATTTGGCATGGGGTGGTATTAAGGAACGAGGAATATTTCTATGAATATCAGGTACCCCTCCCTCCTCTCAGTGGGGTGATAGGAAGGAGGGAGGGGTGCTACCTTACATTTTTTCATATAACTCGAAAACTAATCAAGATATTGGAACCAAATTGGACATGGGAAGGTATTTGGATACGAAAAATATTTCAATGATTATTTGAGACCCCTCCATCTTTCCAGTAGGGAGATTTAAAAGGGGGGGGGCTCTTTTATATATTTTTACATAACTCAAAAATTAATTAAGCAAATATAATCAAACTTGGCATGGGCGGGTATTTGGGAACGTGACAAGTTCTAATGATTGTTTGAGACCCCTTCCTTCTACTAGCGAAGAGAAATGAAAGAGGGAGGGGAGTTTCATACAATTTTTACTCCATAACTCAAGAACTACAACAGCAAATGGAACCAAATTAGGCATGGAACGATATTTGGGTACGAGAAATGCTTCTGTGAATATTTGGTATCCCTCACTCCTTCAAAGAGGTGGATGAAAAGGGGAAGGAGAAGTCGCTCTTACAATTTTCAGTATTTCAGAATTAATCGAGCAAATGAAACCAAATTTGGCATCAAAAAGTATTTGAGTACGAAAATACTTTTTCTATGTAAAACAATTCCTTTCTTGCAGAAGGATGATAAAATTGAATATATAGAAAGGGAAGTGGAGGCCTACATTTAACTTTTTTTTTACAATATCCGAGAAATGGACAAAACTTAACATGGAAAATCATTTTGGTATGATTCTATGATTATTTGACACATCATCTTTCTTTCAGTGAGTAGGTGCATGGGAGAAGGGAGGTGAGCTCAATACAATTTTGTTAGCATAAGTTCTCAATTCATGCTAACGAAGCCAACAAATGGAAACAAATATGGCATGGAAAGGTACTTGGTTAAGAGATATGTTTCTACGATTGTTATAGACCCTTACGCTTTACAGAATAGAGAGGGAAAGAAAGGAAGGCGCTCCATATAAATTTTGTTTTAAAGCATAAAAACTTATTAACCATTGAAACTATATTTGATATAAGAGGATTTTTGGGAACGGAAAAAATGGGTATGATTATTAAAGATCACGACCTCCATTCAGCAGGGGGTGAAGGGAAAGGCAGTGGGGCTCTTTTATCAGTTTAACATAAATCCAGAGCATATCAAGCAAAAACAACCATATTTAATAAGTTGGATTGTTTGCGTACGATTAATTAGATACCCTCCAGACGGATTAAAATTATCAGATCTTTAACACAAATTTATAGAGCAAGATTCAGAATATAAGTTTAAGTTATCTTTGTGTTGCAATTCGTTTTATAGCGGTTGCTTATGAATTATGTTTAATTTGATTCAAAATAATGCCAATAAAACAATAAAAATTTGAATAAGTTTTGAAAATATCATTTGATTTTGAAAGGTGTAGCAAAGCACACCGGGTCAGCTAGTGTTCATATAAAAATAAGTTTTTCATAAAATCCAAATCACTTATCATTCCAGGCGTTGATTTTTTTTTTGATTCAGAATGACAAAACTTGAATACAAATAAAAAAAAAAAATTATTTCAATAAAAAAAAAAGTTACTATTCCATTGCACTGGAATAATTTAACAGATAAAAATTTCTTAATATTGACTACAAATCTTCAAATAAACAAAACGTATGGGGACTCACCGACCAAATATTTTTATTTTGCCTACACAAGTTAATGCAAATTCGAAAAATTTCCTTGAAAATTTATTAATTAACCTACAAAAGGCACTCTTCATCAAATAACAAAATTTTCTATCAAGTAGGACGTGAAATGTATTTTTCGACAATGAATTCAGTGCTAAAAAATAGTACTTTTCGATACTGTTTGCAGTGTCAAATTGCTCACGTTTCAACACTGAGTTGCATAAATGGTATTTTTTTTTTTTAAAAATTGTTTTTATAGCAGCAAGTTGCTGAAATTGATTCTTTTCAGCATAAGTCATAAATATTTTCATCGAGACTTGCTGAGCGCTGAAAAATCAAGTTTTGCAACGAGTTGTATAACTTTTTTTTTGTAAATTCGGAAAATACCTTAATTATCCATTAATCAAAGCAAGCAAAACAAAAGAACAGTGTCAAAAAGTAACACATCTCGATACTGTTTTCAATGTCAACATAAGTCTTTTTAGCACTGAATTGCATAAAGGTATTTTGATCAAGTTATGAAATACATATATAAATTTTTCGCAATTTTAATAATTTAAGTTTCAATTGGAAAATTCACAATTTTCTCGTATGTTAGGCACAATTTTCTCGTATGTTTGGATAACGTGCCGCTGTTAAGCCTACCCCCATTCTGAAATGATTGCGAAAAACAACGAGTTTATATTTGTTTTTTTTTTATTTTTCTGCATTGAAAACTTTGTTTCTGATATTTTGCTTTTATCTCATAGTTGGATTTTTATATTTATCTTGACTTCCGGTGGAAATCTTGATTCTGACACAAAATTTTCAATAGAAATAGTTTCAAAATATTATTTTTGGAATACTAAATATATGGAATAGTACACTAGTCCAGAACTAGATTCGAAAATAGGTGTCAACTCTGGCTAAACTAGCAAGTCGACCATAAATCTTCCAGGTTTGGTGAAAGTTTTTGCGAATCATTAAAAAAAATTGTTCTAATTTTGATTTTTTATGTTTAAAATTTTCCTCTGAAATCTTTGCTTTATTCAGAAATATACTTTTAATTAAAATAAAATTTTTTGGTCTGCTTGAATAAGGATGCATTTAGGTTTCATAATTTTATATTTTTTGTTAGAACTCTTCAACTAAAATTGAAATATTCTCTAAAACATCATGTAGGGAAAAAAATGGCACGCTGAACATTCAAAAAGACGTTCCAATTTGGCTTCTCTATGATATGTTAACATATTGCGGCCAGAATACGATATCTCATTTTTTCGCAGTTTTTGTCGCCCAAGAAGCATTGCTCAATGTAACAAATCTAATAATAAAACTCTATTCTTCAAAATTGAACACAAAACATTTGATCCCTCATCGACACAAAATTTATCAATTTGGTCAAGCGGGTTTTGAGATATAGAATGCCTAATTCCGGCTGTTTTTCGGCTAAAATTTCTTCGCAATCCCTATTGTCTTAAGGTGCTCAAACTGGTACATGATTTTTGTTTTTAAATTGAGACTCGGCTCTTGTGAATATACCAGCAAAAAATAAATCAAATTACAAGAGCTGGATTAAGTCTTCGGGGGTTGCTTTGAAAAAAATTTCAACACCGTTCTAGAAGTAAATTTGCGCAGCTTCTATAGAGCGTTTTTCCCATAAGGCTTCTAGAAAGGATTTGTTAGTGTATATAAATTTTTTTTAAACAAGCGTTGAGGTTCACGTTGTACCATTATTTTTAAAACCTATGAAGATCAGATTTGAAAAATAAAATGCACCAGTTGAAGGTTCATATAACTTTTGAGTTAATCTATCACGAGCAAATGATTTAAAAGCGATAATCAACCATTTGGAAACCTAAACTTACTAGACGGGAGTTCAGTCTCAGATTAACTATGCACACATTCCAAAAAGGTGAAATTAGGACCAAATATTCGATTTAAAATTAAAATAATTTTTAAAATGCGACCCAGAGATGGGTCTTGACTCAAACATTCAGTCAGCGAAACTTTTTTTGTAGAGAAATAAATCCAACTGTGTTAGATGAAATTTCAGGGACTAGAAAAGAGAAAATCGATGTTGAAAAACATGGGAAAAAATTCGCCTTGTCTCTCGGTAGGACTTGAACCCACATCTTGCGCTTCTCCGGGGCCCATGTATTCATACGCCAGGTTGGTCTCCTGTAGTAGAATGTTAATACATGGGCCCCGAAGAGGCGCAAGATGTGGGTTCAAGTCCTACCGGGAGACAAGGCGAATTTTTTTCGCATGTTTTTCAACATCGATTTTCTCTTTTCTAGTCCCTGAACTTTCATCTAACACAGTTGGGTTCATTTCTCTACAAATTAAAATAATTTAAAAAAAATATCGATGCTCCAGGGGAATTATTGTCCAATTTATTGTAAATTTGGATTATTTCTCAAAGGTTGCGAGTAATTTTGAATACAGTGAAATCCCGATTTTGTCACGCACCGATTATGTCTGCCCCCGATTTTGTTTACCCCCGATTTTGTTACTTTTTTGGACCCGATTTTGTCACTATTTTTTATTTAATGTAAAAATACTCAGATTCGAACACTCTACTTTTGGAATGATGATAAACTGATATCGTGTCAATTAACAACATTTTGAAATGACTTGATAACGACTGAATAGAGACTTAAGTTTGAATGACACAAAGAAAATATGTACGATTTTATACAAATGTTTTTTTACTCATATTTGAACAGTAATAAGGTTTGTTAATACAATCAAAATAATTAATATAACGATACAAAAATCATTAATATGATCAACAAACTTGTTTATGGACCCTTAGAGTCAAAAGGTTATAATTGCATAATAGCTCGTTTTGAGAAAACACGCTTAAGTGGTTGTTTTATTCCAATTTCCATATCTTTTTAGAAAATTTATATTTTCCTTTCGAACGTGAATGTTCAACAGGTGGAGGTCGGATGAAAAAATATGTTTTTATTAAAAGATCGAGAAAACGGTTCCACGATCAAGTTACTAATGAGAGAGAATTTGTTTTCTAATTTGAAATAGAATATTCAAGTTTCCTGTTTTCGTTTGCTCTCGCTTTTTTAATCGATGCAAGCTTAGTTTGTCTTACTAATTTTTATTTTAAACATAACAGTAAATAAAAGTCTAAAAATCTGGAAAAATCACCGAACAAATTTTAAAAATGAAAATTTGATTGACATTATAAACTTTAAATCGATCATTTTTCTTTTATAACTCTTTGGCTCTGGGGCCTCAATTGAGCTATCTTCAAAGCAATTGGCCTAATACGCCACAAGAAGACGATGACATTTATCGAGAAATCAAAGCATCAGCCCAATAAACTATGTTGTCTAATATCCGTATAGCTTCATTCGAAATAAGCAAAAGGAGTGCTCCCCCAGTTGTCAGTTTTGATTTTTTTTTTATTGGAAGTTGTTTAGAACAAAACATTTTTTAAACTTTTTTTAATACCTTTTTTTAATACCCTTTTTTTATTTTAAAAGGTCATTGGAATTTTAATTCATTCTTCTTGATAACACCGGTCCAAACAGAGGGTTTTAAGAATCATAGCAACAAAATTTTATGATATTTCGATAAAAAAAACTTATCGCATTGATTTTCAACTAATAGCACAAAAAAAAAACACCCTTCACTGTTTTAAATGACGCAGTAATGATGTTTTCGATTAATTTGTACAGAATTTTTAAAAAGAGTGCTTTTTAAATACTACCCGATTTTGTCACTGTCCCTAATTTGTCACCCTAAAATGCATCATGGTGGTGACAAAATCGGGGATTCACTTAATAAGTTTTTTTTTGTTCATAGTTTCCCGTTTTGGAATAAAAAATTAGACTTTCAAAGGAGGCAAGATTTCCAAAGAAGTTGTAGAAACGAAAAAAAAAAAAACAACACCGGATTTGCGGGATTTGACCCAAAAACCCGAAGATTATCGGCGGTTCCTTCTACATTTAACAGGAAAATTATTTGAGGTTTTTCCACTTCTCTGAAAATCTAACCTTCTTTGATTGCTTTACTTTTACAACATTTAATATTAATTTTAAACTTAAATAATCTAGATATTTTCTTAAGCTTAAATCAAAAAGTTTAGCAATGCTCAGCAAAGATTAAAAATAAACTGAATCCTTTAGTATTAACAAAAACTCAAATATGTTCCGTAGTTGCAGTAAAAACCCGATTTTGTCAACCCCATGATTCTTTTCAGGGTGACAAATTCGGAAGAATGACATAATCGAAATGAAAAGCATGACAAACTTATGAAATTTTATTAATAAATCATGTTTATTTCACTCGATTTAATTAGTGTGAAATGAGTTTTAATGAAATATACATGATTTGAAAATTTTATATAGAACGGTGATAAAATTCGAAGTAGACAAAATCAATGCGTGACAAAATCAGGGTTTCAATGTTTAAACAAATAGTTCTCAATTTTAGAATTGAATCTTCTGAAAATTGTAACATTTCGTTGTTCATTGCATTCTTTTATTAAATTTAAAATCCAAAATATTTTCTCTATTGCTTGTGCAAAAAGGGCTATTTGAATTAAATCAATCGATTGAAATCTCTTTGTGACAAGTAAACTTCTGAAAGTATTCTTTAAAAAAAGTTGATTTAAAGTATCGTTTTCTGCGTTTTTTTTTACTTTCATATGAGGTGAGTTTTTGCTGAAAAAATTGTGTCAGCTGATAAATTATCATTTTCTTATTTCATTAATATACTTACAATCAGCATTGATTTTCTTGTTGTGGTTTACCTGAAATAGAAAGTATGTTTTGATTAGAGATGTACCGAATAGTGGTATTCGGCGAACGGCCGAATACCGAATATTGACCTTTTCAACTATTCGGCCAAACGAATATTCGGCCGAATATTCGGTTGAATATTCTTCTGAGTTTTTAATGAAAAAAAAACTTTCGCGATTATTTCATTGCTTTCTTTTTCTTCTACATTAATGCCCCTCATGTTTTTTAGTCGATTATTTGAATCCAGATGATATAATCGGATGATGTCGGATGGTGTATTTTTAAGAAGGGGTTTTTCTAATTTTTAAAATGTTACCAATAACTGAAAAGACATCAGATGAATAGTCGCTTCTAGGGCGTTTATCCCCAAAAAGATTGCGTTCCTGTGAAATCTGGGACAAAACATGTCGAAACAGGTGCCAAGCTATTTGTATTTGCTTCTTTGATAATGAATAAGATGAAGGTCGAATTTGAGCAAGATATCTTCAAAATAATTGTTGAAAAGCAAGATGATTTTTAACCTTAAGAATATCATACTTTCAACCACACGTACCCACACTGACAGGCAATCAAAACGATTTTTGAAAAAAAATATTAATAAAAGGCAAATTTATGTTTAACTTGAAATTTTTGAAAAATCGTAATTGAATTCAAAATCTAAAAAAAGTTTTTAAAGAGAAATTGAAGTTATTTATTGGATTTAGCAAATATTCTGACAAAATTTGGGAAGTTTTGAGCAATATCTGGACATCCCGGTCAGATTTGACTTGTCTGGAATCTTTACTGAATTTATGGGCAAGCCTGAATGTATCCAGAAAATCTGGAATAAACTATAATCAAAGTATAAAGCGATATTTGTCAGAATTTTCCTGTACAGTCTACAGTGAAAGATACGCGGATGTTTTGCTGAAACCATAAGTTTTTAATGATTGTGTAGCTTTAACAACATTACTTTTAAATATTTTATTAATAATCAAAAATCTTTCGTAGAATTTTACAAATCTGTAGCAGATATTCGGCCTATTCGGCGTATTCGGCCGAATACTTAGCTCAACTATTTGGTGAGCCGAATATTCGGCTTAATGGTTTTTTGGCGATATTCGGCGCCGAATATTCGGCCGACCGAATATTTGGTACATCTCTAGTTTTGATTATTCATTTATGATAAACACAATGGTATTTTATCAAATAAGTAAACCTTCAACCGTTTTCCTAAGATTTTTTTAATATAAATTTCAGCCCTCAGCACTATTGTCGATTAAAGAAATGATCTTACCACAGTACACTTGTGTGAGGTTTCTTTGTTTCTGGTTGGTTCGAAAAAGAGTTAATGATAAAAATAAGTCTACCATTTAAAAAAACTGTTCCTTGCTAGTTCAGTATTTTTGAAATTGTTTCTATCATCTCTCGTTTGTTGTCCAAATAAAAATTGTTGAAAATAGGTTAAAATTAGTTTAAGAATTTTGATTTTTTATTTTTTCAAAACTGTAAAATTGTTTCACGGATAACAAGTAATTTTGACTTCTGAGAAAAATATGAAAATTTTGGGTTTATTTTACCTGTTCTTAAAATCATTCATATCAAAAATAATCTTGTGTGGTTTCAGAACAATTTAAAGTTATTTTCACTTATTGTTTATTAAATTTGAGGAATTACTTTTTTTGAAGCATTGTAATTCAGAAACTAAAATAACAAGGTAAATCATGCATGCTTAACCTAATGAATGAGATTAAATATATTCAAAAAAAAAAATTAATAATAGAGGCTGATAAGTTTATCAGTTATCTAACACAGATTTAACTCAAATCGTTAGAAAAAAAAAACGCAAAGTTCAATACAATTTTAAAATTTGTATTCAAGATAGTTTTTTAAATTTCTGAAATTCGTGCATGTTTTTCTAGCTTCCTCAAGGTTGCCTGAATTTTTCCAGCATGTATCCCAAACCCGAACAATTTTATATAAAAACCTGGCAAAATCCAGGAATTTGTTATCAAAATTTACGACCAAAAATCCAAGCAATATCCGGGCAAATTTTGTCAAAACCCAGAAATGTCTCAACACAATCCACAGTACTTGCCATTCTACCAGAAGAACTCTAAGCGAATGAACAAAACTTGTAAAGGTGAATTTATAATCAATTTTAGCATTCCATATAAACACAATTGTTCGGCATTACATTTTCAATAAAAAGCCTAATAGTTCTCAGAAAAAAGGCGAAATCGTGATGCATAATTTGCATTGCAACAAAAAGAAATGAATGCCACCTCGTAGCAATATTTCCGGTTTCTCATTCGGTCACGTCAAACCTTTCATCATCATCATCGGCACTTCCTACGCTTTTGCCCCTGAAAGCTGGAACAAGGTGAATGGACGAAAAAAAAAGCATCAGGAACCCAAAGCGTTACGGTTTCGTACTTGTCACCACATGAAAATGTTGGTTGATTAAGTTTTTTCCCCGGTCAACAAATGTAATCCGTTAATTAAAACCACCCTCAGGTTTCCCTTCCGTTCATGTTTCTAGTACTGAGCCCTTGATCCTCGTTGCTGCTGCTGCTGTTTGGCATCGGGCTCATGTTTCATTTATGCCACCAACCGTGCGGCCAAAGAGAGCACATCCAAAACATCATCATAACACAACACAACTCACAGAGAAAAACTGACCCCAAATGTGCCACCCGACGTCGTTGGTTGGGTTTGTTTCGTTCGGTTATGTTTGCGCTGTCGATTTGTTGATTTCATTTCTTATTCATGTGACTAATCTATGCTGGAAATCACTAAATTAGAACCCCTCAGGAGCCCCGAAATCAACCCGCTGCTCGGGAGGTAGAAGGGATCTGTGATTGGAGCAAACACGGCAGGAAAGGACGTCCCCGGAGGAAGCTAACCAAACCGTGATTTGGTTTTCAATTGAGCGTTTGCGTTGCATTTCTGCCTATGTGGATTCTCAAGTTTTCACGAGTTTTCCGTCAAAAGGCTTCAAAGAATTTGAACAAACTTGAGTAAAATTGTTCTTCCAGGAAGCTCATTCATAATGTTTTTCAAATGTTAACAAACTTGACGACAACCTTGCAACCAGCGGCATTCAACTGCCAATTAAAATATGGCCACGGAGGATCTCTGTAAAGTGGCGCAAATTGTTCATTTTTGTTTTATCTAAGCTTTTCTTAGAAGAATGCTAAAAGCAGAGGAGAGCAACCTTTTGCAGCAACGGGCCGAATTTTCGGCGGGCCGCATTCAAAATAATATTAATTAACAGTTAGCAGATCTTTGCGTCATTTTTTGTCGATAAAAATGAAAAATGAAGCGAATTAGCTTAGCTTAGCATAGCTTGTTTGACTACTCATATCCACCTTATATCATTAAGCCCGAAATGCTCTAATTAGTCTTCAAAACGACCACCATTTTCTCATGGTTTCAATGAAAAATAATGTTATATTGTATGAAATCATTCAATGCATTTCGAATTGCATGATCGCTGGGGTAGCTAAGTAGAACGAGTTCCACATCGCCAATGGTTGCTACTACGTGATCGATCGAGGCCATCAATTTTGTACAAGGGCCAAAAGAATGCAGTTTGGTATAAGAAACTCATTCTCAATGTACAAAACTCATGCTCTCTCTTAAAAAAAAGACCAATTACGGCGCCAGCCACGTTCTAGTAGTCATAGAGGGATGAAGGAAGGATTGTTAGTAAGAAACTTTTAAGGATCAACCATAAATCTGTTATTTCAGTTTTCTTCAAAAGCTTGTTTTGAAAAACTCTGAAGCGATGATAAGTCAGTATCACCAGATATGGATTTTTTATTCTTTTTTAATATTGGGTGAATCAAAAAACATAAAACCAAATGAGTTGTTAAGCTAAATAAAATAATAAATTTGCGAGAATCGAATTTGTTTTTGCAACAAACATGAAACTCATAATTTATCATGTTCTTGTTGACAATGATTTAAAATCAAACGCATGAACTTACTCAAGAATAGGATGGTACCACCAGGATCCTCCTTTTTACACTTGTAATTTCTTTAGATAAATGTTCATTCACCAATTCTTCCTAATGACCCATTTGGACATTGACATATTTAGTTTGAGTATTGGAATCTTCAAAATTCATTTGATTTATCACAATTGTTGAAAAAGTCAGTGGCATGTCTATTTGGCCCATTTTGATTTGAGCGCTTTATGTGAAAAACCTATCTTGAATTGAAAGAAATTATAGTGTCAGTTTAAAGAGGAAGGCATTTATTTTTTCACGATTTTACCCATCGGTAAGCGAAACAACTAATATGTGAAGGCTAAGTGAAGAAGGCAACCAGAAACGTTATGCGAAAACAAACGAGGTGACTCACTCAGCATGAAATATAAATTAGCGAAAAAAGTATTTAAATTATTTCTATTGCTTAAATTTCCATTTTTTTCGAACGAACGAACGATTTTTAAAAAACTATGTGAGCACAAAACCTTTTAATGCTGCTCATTATTTATTTATTTGATGTCTTTGACTATGTTGTCGTACAGACCATGAGTATTGATCTTAAATTAGGTTATATAGTTGGCTTAAAATTAGGTTACATCACGAATCAAACATTTAAATTTTGCTTTGGATACGGATACATTCGTTGTAGATAAATTCTCCTTTGGCTCAGCGACGTCAATGATAATAGACCACATCTATCGGAGTACGGTGGCAATCGAACGGGATCTCGCCAAGGCAGATGACGCAATGCGAAACGAAGAAATCTTTTCTGGACCCTCTCAATTCTGTCTATGTGAGCGGAATGATAAGGTGCCCAAACTGGTGCGGCGTATTCCAAGACTCGCTCGTACGCAGAGCAGAACACAGTCTTTAGAGCATAAGGGTCTTTAAAACTCGAAGTATTTCTGCGAAGGAATCCGAACAAAGCGAAAGCCTTTGCTGTAGTTGTTGCCATATGCTGAGCGAAAGAGAGCTTTTGATCGAATGTTAGTCCAAGATCTTTTATCACGGTTGTTCTTTCTAGTGTAGTGTCGCGGAACGAGTAGTCGAAGGTAACTGAAGCTCTGGTTCTGAAAAAGCTTATGCATTTACACTTTTCAGCATTCACTTTCATTCCATTTGTTTCACACCAGAGAAATAACCTTTCTATATCCTCTTGAAGCGCTGCGCAATCCACAATTGAATCGATTACTCTGTAGAATTTCAGGTCATCAGCATACAAAAGCTTTGATGACTTAAGACAGGTTGCCAAGTCATTTACAAAAAGAACAAAGATAAGCGGGCCTAAATGACTTCCTTGTGGGACTCCAGACGGCATATCGAACACTGAGGAATGTGTTCCACGGATGTTTATGAATCCTTGGCGATTTATCAGGTACGAGTGCAGCCACCTGGTTGCCCATGTAGGAAAACCATAGCGCTCTAGTTTCAACACTGCAATGCTGTGGGGTACTGTGTCGAAGGCCTTGGCGAAGTCGATATATACTGAATCCACTTGAAGTTTTTTATCGGTTGCGGTGTGTAATTCATTAACATAACACATCAGGTTTGTCACAGTCAATCTTTTCTTAACGAAACCGTGCTGGAATTCGGTAATTATCGGAGTAGCTGCAGAATAAAACCTTTCATATATCAAAACTTCAAGAACTTTGGAAAAACAGCAAAGAATTGATATTGGTCGGTAGTTCTCAACACGGTGAGCGTTTCCAGACTTATGAATTGGAGATATTGCAGCCATTTTCCAAAAGCTTGGAAAAACACATTCAGAAATCGATCGGTTAAATATCATACTGAGCGGTGTGGCAAGAGAAGCAGCGAGTTTTGATGCCAACGACGATGGAATTCCATCCGGACCGGGCCCTTTCGACGGGTCTAGGTTACTTAAAACATTGAAAATCTCCTGGGCAGTTAAATGAGGCTGTGGCAGTCTAATGTCATAGTTTGGTAGAGCATCAACGTAGATATCAGAACAGTTTGGAGATTAAAAACTATACACGCTGCTAAAGAACTCGGCATACAAATCAGCGGACTCTTTAACGGTTTCCGACGTGCGGTCACGAAACGATACAGACGACGGTACGGTGTTGGTAAGACGGCGACTTTTACCATATCTCCAGAATGTAGAAGGATCTTGTTTTACGTTGCGTTCAATTTTTAAGATGTATAGCTCAAAGGCGGTATTACGAAGAGCTTCATAGTCGGATTCTAGTCACGATAAGTAGGCTTTGGTTTGATCCGTCTTATCTTGCAAGTAGCGTTTTCGCGCTTTGCGAACTAAATTACGGCTTCTTCTTAGCTCGGAGTTCCACCAAGGGAGCTTATAAGGCTGATGACGGTTGAATCTTCTAGGTGGCGTGTGTTGGCGTAATGTATCCCAGAGTCGTTCGTAGAATGCCGATACTGCTGCATTAAAGATACCCATTAGAATGCCCCAAATAACCCGACATTTTAAAAAATTATGCGCTGCAGGGTTAAATTGATCCTAGGCCTAGTACAAGGTCTCATGCCTTTTTTGGACCAGATCGGATCACGGGAAGGAGTCGCTCAACGAGCTTAAAGTTTGTATGGGATTTTGTGACATTTTGTTCGGGAGGAACATGAAAATACAGATTTTCATGAATAACTTTGGTCTCCTTGGCCCGATTTCTTTCGAAAAGGGTTTTTCCTGAAACCTAAACCATGAAAAATATTTCATCCGAAGACTGCATTTCGATTCGAGTTGAGATAAAAAAAATATAAAGCTTCAAAAACAAGTTATCTTTTTTTAGGGTGATATTCATCATAATTTATGAGATACACTGCTTCGAACATTTTAATGAACGTCACCCTGAAAAAAGTTATCCCATTTTTTAAAGTCCAATAACTTTTTTATCATAAGTCAAATTGAAATGCTGTCTTATGATGAAATATTTATCATAGTTTAGGCTTTAAAAAAACCCATTTTTAAAATAAATCGGCCGAAGGGGACCAAAGTTATTCATGAAAAACTGGATTTTCCTGTTCTTCCGTAACTAAATGTTTCAAAATCCAATACAAAATTTCGGCCCGTTGAGCGACCCCTTCCCGTGATCCGATCTGGCCCAAATTTGACATGAGACTGTACTAGGCCTAGGATCAATTTTAGCCTGCATCGCAAAATATTTCACATGCTTGAAATTTCCCATACAAATTTGGGCAGTCTAATGCCAATTCTTCGTAAATATTACATAATTTGAAATGGATTTAAGCAGATTTTGAAAATACTTAGCTCTTAAGTTTCCGTTAATCCATGATCTCCATTCGTAAATCCATCTTCTCAATGTAAGAGCTTCCACCGGACGGAAGTTAGGTTACCATTTGGCTTTTTTCCGAAGGTTCCCTTTAATCCGGATCGTTGTCAAAATGGTCAGAACAACCTGCTGATGATGTGCACTATACACACTTTACTATTAGTTCTTCCACAATTTATTGATTGCAATAACCTTTATAGGAATTGAGGAATTTTGGCAGTAGAAAAAAAATTTTCGCTGCTTTTTGCGCCAAGGCCTACTGTGTTTTTTCGGGAAAATGAAGCGAATTCATGTTTTTAATAAAACAGAAATTTAACACTTATTTTATTTTAAATACAAGGTGAATAATATCAGCCAAAATTGAACAAGTACCTGCATAGCATTATATATGATAGAACCCTACTGCAACAACTATGTTGACATATGTTTAAGGGGTGACTATAGGTCAATGTTCATTTTCTCATAACTTATTCAAAAATCAATATTTTTTCAACAATATTTTCTCACTTACACCTTTGCTAGTTGCAAACATATCTGCATTGTTACTTTTTTATGTGAGTTCAATAACAGGAGTTATTGAAAAAAACATTCATAAACTTAGTTTTTTGACCCATTGTCACCAAGCATACCTACCTACCTACCTAAGGGTCCAGCGCCGATTGACCGGCGCATAGGGCTGAGATAAAAGATCTCCACTGCTGGCGATCCGGAGCCAGCGTCTTCACTTGCTGCCAGCCAAGGTTCTCGTCAACTGTGCGGATTTCAGCGGCTAGACTTCGCCGCCACGAGCTTTTGGGCCTGCCTCTTCTTCGATGCCCATCTGGATTCCAGTCAAGCGCCTCTCTGCAAATCTCGTTTTCATCTCTTCGCAGCGTGTGCCCAATCCATCTCCACTTACGTTCTCGAATCTCGATTTCTAGCGCCTTTTGATGACACCGGCGCCTGAAGGTGGTACCAAGAAGGACATCGAAACCCGGATCAGAAAAGCCCGATTTGCGTTTGCGAGTCTCCGAAACATCTGGCGGTCACGCCAGATCTCTCTACGAACTAAGATCCGAATCTTCAACTCAAACGTTAAATCCGTACTGCTGTACGGGTGTGAGACTTGGTGCACATATGCGGTGACGACGCGAAAACTGCAAGTTTTTGTCACCAAGCATGATGGTAACTAAATCTTTAGAATTTTAATTTTTAGAATCGATTTGAATTTTTCACGGATCTTTCTTACCAGCAAAAATATCATTTGGTTAAATTTTTTCAACCGAAAAATCTTTTTCGAACCACCGAACACTTTCAACTTCCTGTGCTTCGAAAAAAGTTTGAACCTTTTTCTTAGAGATTTGGTGCTACTATTTGTTATCACTTCAGTTTAAACAGGAAGTTAGAGGTACCGTAAACTGGGGGAACTTTGATCACCTTTTTTCTTTTTTGAATATTTTGGAAGGGGTTAATTTTTTGTAACAGCTAAAAGCTTTAAAACACTTACTGAGGTGAGGAGTTTCAAACATGATCATTGATTGCAGTTAATTCAAACGACATTGGTGGTAATAATTAAATGTTTTTTAAAAAACCAGACTTCGAGTTTCGGGGTAACTTTGATCACTATGGTTTTAACGTATCTCAACAACTTCAAATTAATTGTTTTGATGCCATATAGCAAAGGAGGCTCAAAACATCGATAACTGTAATTTTTTGTTTGGACTCAATTGAATTTTTAAATGTTTTCTTTCAAAAACAAATATACTCAAAAGGTGAACAATGTTGCTGCATACATTTAGGGGCAAAAATTATAAACATTTTTCAATATTTTTTGGCCTCAAAAACAAATTAAATTTGACCTTCATGCAATTCCCTTAGTCCTCGCACTATTCCTTTGTTCTTTTTTTCTTCAAACTTAACCATTTGATAGGGTTTTTAGCCATTTTTTTAATATGAACTTTTTCATGGAAAATGACCGTTTTTTTCCAACATCCAAAAATGAACATCAAATGACCATAAAAATAACACTTAAACTAAACCTAAACCAAGAAACAAGTTGAACTATCACAATATATAACCCATTTGCTCTTAAATGCTTAAATTTGATCAGGAGAGATGTTTGTTTGTGAACCTTCAACAAACAGATATTTTAAGATTTTTAAATTACATTTTAAGTTACATTAAAAATCTCCTAATAAAACCAAATTTATTTATTTGTAACTCAATTCAAAGGCTTTCAAACCAAGTAAACAGTTTTCATATATTCTAACTTTATACTTAGTTAATGATGATTATCTGCAAAAATTTCATGTTGATCAAAGTTACCCTGCTGATCAAAGTTCCCCAGTTTACGGTATATCACTGAGTCAAGTTTAAGTGAGACAAATATATTAAAAGTAAATCACTGTCTTCCCAGCGTTCGGATTTGAGTCGATTTGAAATTTGTAGACATAAAATCCTTCTTCTGTGCCTATTTTTTGAAAGTTTTTCTTCAATCCAAATTTTGCCCCCGATGACCAGATTTTTTCTACAAACAATGAAAAAACTGTTCCTTATAAGATCATTACATTGCAGCATTTTGATCGATGTTATTAAAATCACAGAAAAATTCTAATTTCACAGATTTTCGAACCAATGTTGTCAATGGTACAGTTTACCTTCTTGGTTCTTAGAATTCTATTGTATTATTTATTAAAGGGTGATACGTTCAAAATTTGGTCAATATCAACTTGAAATATTAGCGCATCGCGAAAATCCGAGCTACTTGCACGCAAAACTAGCAAAATCGCTCAAAGTTACCAAATCAACCCTTACAAATGTAATTAAAGTGTTTGGGGAACGTTTGCCGACAGCCAGGAAGTCTGGATCGGGGGGAAATCGAAAACCGGAAGCCGCTGAGACAACAAAGAGAGTTGCCGGTAGTTTCAAGCGAAACCCTAACTTCTCTCTCCTAGATGTCGCAAACAAGCTTAGTGTATCGTCTACAATCGTGCATCGGGCCAAAAAACGAGCCGGACTATCGACTTATAAGAAGGTAGTGACTCCAAATCGCGATGATAAACAAAATACGACGTCCAGAGCGCGATCTCGGAGGCTGTAAACGACGATGCTGACGAAGTTTGACAGCGTGGTAATGGACGACGAAACCTACGTCAAAGCCGACTACAAGCAGCTTCCGGGACAGGAGTTTTATACAGCAAAAGGAATGGGAAAAGTAGCAGATATTTTCAACCACACAAAACTGTCGAAATTCGCGAGGAAATATCTGGTTTGGCAAGCCATCTGTACCTGTGGCTTGAAAAGCAGCATTTTCATAGCTTCCGCGACTGTCAACCAAGAAATATACGTGAAAGTGTGTTTGAATAAACGTCTGCTGCCTTTCCTGAAGAAACACGGTTGTTCCATACTGTTTTGGCCGGATTTGGCATCTTGCCATTACGGTAAAAAGGCAATGGAGTGGTACGCCGCCAACAACGTGCAGGTGGTTCCCAAGGAGAAGAACACTCCCAACACGCCAGAGCTCCGCCCAATTGAGAAATACTGGGCTATTGTCAAGCGGAACCTAAAGAAGACCAAAAAAACTGCTAAGGACGAGCAGCAGTTCAAGGCAAACTGGCTTTCTGCGGCGAAGAAGGTGGACAAGGTGGCTGTACAAAATCTGATGGCAGGGGTTAAGCGTAAGGACCGACAATTCAGATTTGGAAAAGCGGAAGCCTAACTGAATATTTTTCCTGAATTTTATACTAATTAAACTTGAAAAAGAAATTTAATTTGATTTTTTAAATAAACAATTTTACCGATTTACACGCGTTTTCCCTTGTTCAAATTTTGACCGTATCACCCTTTAAAAGGCTTTTTACAGCTGATTGATGAAAATTTTATGACTATGGTTATGTCATTTGCCTATTTTCAAGAAAAAAAAGAGTCAATTTGTCGAAGTACGGCATGACTTTTCTATTAAATATTTGAAAATAGAAAAAGAAATCAGAGATAATCGTCACAAAATTCTGGGGTCGAATCAAAATACTGTTTTGTCGAGAACTCAGAACTTTTTGTCAGAGACTTTGATGCTTAGTCATGAAAGAAATCTAAAATCGTTCTCCCAGTCTTTATTTAAAAAATTCAGAAAAATAAATTTTACATGGTTTTTCTCCGGTATTTCAGTGATGCGTAAAGAACCAGCCATTTTTCCGAATTAAATTAAATAACTCAATTCAGCAAATTCGTATTGAAATTTGGCTTAAAACGGAAAAAAAATAATCCCACTAATGAACTTAGAAATTCCTGTGTAACCTATCGATTTTTGTTATCACTCCCTTGATCTGTTTTCATGGGTTTGACTTTGAAAGTGGAAATAAATTGATCAGGATGTAATCTGGAGAATAAAAACTTCAGTATTACGTTTTGCCAATAAATGAGATTCCATCTACAATTGCCCACAATAAATGCTTAAATGCTTCTACAAAAATTTAACAATCTAAATGGTTTCTGGACAAAGGCAATTGCAAACAAGTGAAGTGCGTGAAGGCCGAAAGATGTTAGGCCAAAGATTGTTAGGCCGAATAGGCCAAAGGATGATCGGCCGGATAGAACAATAGGCCGAATGGGACATTTGGTCGAAGGTTATTTGCCGAATGGATGTTAGGCCGAATAGTCGTTAGGCCGAATGGCCATTAGACCGAATGGTCACTCGGCCGAATGGATGCTCGGCCGAATGGTTGTTAGTCCTTCCGGCGTTACAGCCTTCTGCCGAATAATCGTTGTGTCGACCGAATAACCCATTCGGCCTGATAACCCCAAACGACGTTGGCCTAATGATATCACCTACAACTTTATACTGCTTTTATTGTTATGCATCAAATGATAATCAAAGATTCAACTTTTAAATCTCGTTTCTGTATGATGGAGTAAGAATGTTTTGCATCATGCGTTTGTTAATTTCAAAATTTCATTCAAAGATTAACTTTTTTTTAGATTCATGTTATCGACCGTTTTTGATGTTTAATGTTTTATTTTTTGCTATTTTTCGGTCTTGGATTTCACACAAACAAATTTTTTTTTTAAATGCTCGACGTTTCGACCATTTTTGATGGTCTTTCTCAAGGGTATTGTCTAACAGTTGTTATTGTCAGATTTTGAAATCTGACAATAACAAATGTTAGACAATAATCTTTAGGAAGACCACCAAAAATGGTCGAAACGTCGGGCATTTCAAAAAGAAAATTGTTTGCTTGAATGAAAAATTGCCAATAATAAAACATTTAGAGCTAGAAAAATTTGTTACCCCTAAATTTATGTGATATGCTTTTTTTGGAAAAAAATCTTTGGCAGAAAAAAATGTTTAAATTAATTCGAAAAAAAACCAAAAATGACTGCAATTGGTGCTTTATGTGTTATGACAACACAATAATATAAAAAAATGGTAAATTTACAGTATTGTCAGTATTGTATCAGTATTGTTTGCTCCTATCGAATAAAATACCAGAAAATCCCTTTCACGCTTGCGGATCAAGCAACCCCTCACCTTGATCAGATATCTCTGAAATTTGGTATGTGACCTTCTAATAAGCTAATGATCAATTTCAGTTTGGAGCGAACGAGATTTATCATGTTTCATTCTTCCTACAGTACGATAAGAACACATTCGTTGAACTATTCCAAAATTAATTATTTTAGTAAAATAATCATAACTTTCTCAATTTTCAACCGATTTCAATAAATAACTACTAGAAATCTTTGTTTTGAATTGACATACACGGTACATAGAAAATCAGTTGTAAAAATGTTACCATCGAGTCTAAAATTGTTGATGAAGCATTATTTTCTCTAAAAAAAACATATTTTTCAATCGTAGATTCACTGTTGAGCATATGCAAACATCGACAGAAAAGTTATCCACCTTCAATATCGAAAAAAAAATATATTATTGTTATGCAGTCCGAGACAATTGAATTTTAGCACAAGTCCTTTTTTATTTTTTCAAAATTTTACTTCTTCTACTCAGATTTTTTTTTTGAATTTCACTATTGGATTCAGTGCTTGTGATAAAGCTCAGTTGGCAAGTCAGTTGCTTCCTGAGCCGATGTCCGTGAGTTCGAGCCCAAGAGTAAACAGCGATCACAGTTGAATCGGATAAGTTTTTCAATGCCTGTTTAAAACGAAAAAAAATTTAAAAAAGTGTAATACTTTCATACACAGTTTTTAAAGAAGTGCTAAAAACTGCTTCTTTTCAAAACTGTTTTGATTTCGATAGAGAATTTACAAACCGTTAATATGGTCAAACAAATTGGTTTTCAAAAACTGAATTTCGCGGCATTTTGGCAATCTGTAGCATAAATAACTATTTTGAACTATGAAGTTTAGGATGATTTCATTGTCCCGATATAACGACATATAGGTGGTTTCTTTATCACTTAAGAAACCACATCATTCTAAAAACCATATGAAACAAAGTTCAGTTTAAAATATGACATGACCAGGAAAACATGTTCAATAAGCAAATTCAAGTTTAGATTCAATTTTAAGCTAAGCAATGTTTCGAGTAAAATTTCCTTGTTCGTGTTTGATCCAATATCGACCTCTCTGGACTTTTAATTATTGATCCTTTTAATTCCAAAAATAACAATTAATATCCTCAGACAGCAAACAAAGCTCGGCAGTTCACCGAAGTCATGTAAATGTTTATTTTTGTGCCTCATTACATTCCCTTGATTTCCCAACCACCCTGCTCACTTATCCATCGCAAGGAATCGAATCATGTTAATTGACTGGCACCACCCACACCATCCAATATTGGGAGGAAGGTACAGAGAAGACGGGGAGGTGGAACAAATCCGGCTTTCCGTTTTCCATCCCGTGGAATGTGGAGCTGCCATCGCTGTTTTTTTTTTCATTCTAGCATTTGCTTTCCCCCCGGTTTTCGTCCGACGAAATTTAATCTGGCCCTCGATCTTAAGTGAACGCTTGATTATGTCATTACGAGCTGTTAATCGTCAGCTTTTAAGCAGCAGCAGCATCTGTTCCGACTAACTTAGATTGCCGGATTGCCGCGCAGCAAATCAACACTTTTTTCGCTTTTTTCACCAAATTTTTGGGAATGAATAAAAAAAAAGCTCTGGAGCCCGGACGTAACGCAAGGGGGTCAAAGCGGGGTACAAAACGTTTTGACGGGTTGGTTTGTAATTTCATTTCGTCAGCCCGGGTGTGGCACTGACGGAAGTTCATATTTCATCCAAATTGCTTTTATGATGAGTTCATTTAGGTACAAGTGTCGTTATAGAAAATTAACGAGCTCGGTTGGTTGAGATTTTTATGTAATTTAGATCGTTTAGGTTCGTCATTGCTGGGCGAGAGGGAATTTAGATTCAACTTAGCATACATTTTTTGGTGAAATTTAATCAGTTTGTAGGATTGATGTTCTTTTGAATTCGATCAGATAAAAACCTCACACACAGCTATGTTCTTGCTTATCTGACGAATAAATGGCATCTGCCAAACATTTAATTTATCAACCCTCGTCTACAAAAAGCAATCACCACAAATGCACATCGGATGGTGAAGATTCAATCATCGCGATAGCTACTTCGTTCCCCCGATTTTACATTCTCAACTCAACCAAGACCGCGTACAAAAGTCGATAAATCGTTCCATCAAATGCACTTGGAAGCTGCCGTTTTTGTGAGGGTGAGGTTAAGTTTGAAGATTTTCATTTTCATTGTTGCAAGAAATTTTGTGTATATTTCGTGGGTATTTGCTAACCCAAGTTTGGGGGTTATATTCGTTATATTATCTACATCAAAACAGATATAAAATATTTATATTTTATCTGATTCGCAAGAAGACGGGAATTCCAAAAATCAATACT
>NW_026597265.1:0-8716 GCF_029784155.1 Uranotaenia lowii | reverse complement strand
TTTGGGATCACAACTTTAGAATGCGTTTTCTGGCCTTTAGAAGCCGTTTTTCGGGATTCTGAGCCTAATTTGGGATCACAACTTTAAAATGCGTTTTCTGGCCTTTAGAAGCCGTTTTTCGGGATTCTGAGCTTAATTTGGAATCACAACTTTAAAATGCGTTTTCTGGCCTTTAGAAGCCGTTTTTCGGGATTCTGAGCTTAATTTGGGATCACAACTTTAAAATGCATTTTCTGGCCTTTAGAAGTCGTTTTTCGGGATTCTGAGCTTAATTTGAGATCACAACTTTAAAATGCGTTTTCTGGCCTTTAAAAGCCGTTTTTCGGGATTCTGAGCTTAATTTGGGATCACAACTTTAAAATGCGTTTTCTGGCCTTTAAAAGCCGTTTTTCGGGATTCTGAGCTTAATTTGGGATCACAACTTTAAAATGCGTTTTCTGGCCTTTAGAAGCCGTTTTTCGGGATTCTGAGCTTAATTTGGGATCACAACTTTACAATGCGTTTTCTGGCCTTTAGAAGCCGTTTTTCGGGATTCTGAGCCTAATTTGGGATCACAACTTTAAAATGCGTTTTCTGGCCTTTAGAAGCCGTTTTTCGGGATTCTGAGCTTAATTTGGGATCACAACTTTAGAATGCGTTTTCTGGCCTTTAGAAGCCGTTTTTCGGGATTCTGAGCCTAATTTGGGATCACAACTTTAAAATGCGTTTTCTGGCCTTTAGAAGCCGTTTTTCGGGATTCTGAGCTTAATTTGGGATCACAACTTTAAAATGCATTTTCTGGCCTTTAGAAGTCGTTTTTCGGGATTCTGAGCTTAATTTGGGATCACAACTTTAAAATGCATTTTCTGGCCTTTAGAAGTCGTTTTTCGGGATTCTGAGCTTAATTTGGGATCACAACTTTAGAATGCGTTTTCTGGCCTTTAGAAGTCGTTTTTCGGGATTCTGAGCTTAATTTGGGATCACAACTTTAAAATGCATTTTCTGGCCTTTAGAAGTCGTTTTTCGGGATTCTGAGCTTAATTTGGGATCACAACTTTAAAATGCGTTTTCTGGCCTTTAAAAGCCGTTTTTCGGGATTCTGAGCTTAATTTGGGATCACAACTTTAAAATGCGTTTTCTGGCCTTTAGAAGCCGTTTTTCGGGATTCTGAGCTTAATTTGGGATCACAACTTTAAAATGCGTTTTCTGGCCTTTAGAAGCCGTTTTTCGGGATTCTGAGCTTAATTAGGGATCACAACTTTAAAATGCGTTTTCTGGCCTTTAGAAGCCGTTTTTCGGGATTCTGAGCTTAATTTGGGATCACAACTTTAAAATGCATTTTCTGGCCTTTAGAAGTCGTTTTTCGGGATTCTGAGCCTAATTTGGGATCACAACTTTAGAATGCGTTTTCTGGCCTTTAGAAGCCGTTTTTCGGGATTCTGAGCCTAATTTGGGATCACAACTTTAAAATGCGTTTTCTGGCCTTTAGAAGCCGTTTTTCGGGATTCTGAGCCTAATTTGGGATCACAACTTTAAAATGCGTTTTCTGGCCTTTAGAAGCCGTTTTTCGGGATTCTGAGCTTAATTTGGGATCACAACTTTAAAATGCATTTTCTGACTTATAGAAGCCGATTTTCGGGATTCTGAGCTTAATTTGGGATCACAACTTTAAAATGCATTTTCTGGCCTTTAGAAGTCGTTTTTCGGGATTCTGAGCTTAATTTGGGATCACAACTTTAAAATGCGTTTTCTGGCCTTTAGAAGCCGTTTTTCGGGATTCTGAGCTTAATTTGGGATCACAACTTTAGAATGCGTTTTCTGGCCTTTAGAAGCCGTTTTTCGGGATTCTGAGCCTAATTTGGGATCACAACTTTAAAATGCATTTTCTGGCCTTTAGAAGTCGTTTTTCGGGATTCTGAGCTTAATTTGGGATCACAACTTTAAAATGCGTTTTCTGGCCTTTAGAAGCCGTTTTTCGGGATTCTGAGCTTAATTTGGGATCACAACTTTAAAATGCGTTTTCTGGCCTTTAGAAGCCGTTTTTCGGGATTCTGAGCTTAATTTGGGATCACAACTTTAAAATGCGTTTTCTGGCTTATAGAAGCCGTTTTTCGGGATTCTGAGCTTAATTTGGGATCACAACTTTAAAATGCGTTTTCTGGCCTTTAGAAGCCGTTTTTCGGGATTCTGAGCTTAATTTGGGATCACAACTTTAAAATGCGTTTTCTGGCCTTTAAAAGCCGTTTTTCGGGATTCTGAGCTTAATTTGGGATCACAACTTTAAAATGCGTTTTCTGGCCTTTAGAAGCCGTTTTTCGGGATTCTGAGCTTAATTTGGGATCACAACTTTAGAATGCGTTTTCTGGCCTTTAGAAGCCGTTTTTCGGGATTCTGAGCTTAATTAGGGATCACAACTTTAAAATGCGTTTTCTGGCCTTTAGAAGCCGTTTTTCGGGATTCTGAGCTTAATTTGGGATCACAACTTTAAAATGCATTTTCTGGCCTTTAGAAGTCGTTTTTCGGGATTCTGAGCCTAATTTGGGATCACAACTTTAGAATGCGTTTTCTGGCCTTTAGAAGCCGTTTTTCGGGATTCTGAGCCTAATTTGGGATCACAACTTTAAAATGCGTTTTCTGGCCTTTAGAAGTCGTTTTTCGGGATTCTGAGCCTAATTTGGGATCACAACTTTAAAATGCGTTTTCTGGCCTTTAGAAGCCGTTTTTCGGGATTCTGAGCCTAATTTGGGATCACAACTTTAAAATGCGTTTTCTGGCCTTTAGAAGCCGTTTTTCGGGATTCTGAGCTTAATTTGGGATCACAACTTTAAAATGCATTTTCTGACTTATAGAAGCCGATTTTCGGGATTCTGAGCTTAATTTGGGATCACAACTTTAAAATGCATTTTCTGGCCTTTAGAAGTCGTTTTTCGGGATTCTGAGCTTAATTTGGGATCACAACTTTAAAATGCATTTTCTGGCCTTAATTTGGGATCACAACTTTAAAATGCGTTTTCTGGCCTTTAAAAGCCGTTTTTCGGGATTCTGAGCTTAATTTGGGATCACAACTTTAAAATGCGTTTTCTGGCCTTTAGAAGCCGTTTTTCGGGATTCTGAGCTTAATTTGGGATCACAACTTTAGAATGCGTTTTCTGGCCTTTAGAAGCCGTTTTTCGGGATTCTGAGCTTAATTAGGGATCACAACTTTAAAATGCGTTTTCTGGCCTTTAGAAGCCGTTTTTCGGGATTCTGAGCTTAATTTGGGATCACAACTTTAAAATGCATTTTCTGGCCTTTAGAAGTCGTTTTTCGGGATTCTGAGCCTAATTTGGGATCACAACTTTAGAATGCGTTTTCTGGCCTTTAGAAGCCGTTTTTCGGGATTCTGAGCCTAATTTGGGATCACAACTTTAAAATGCGTTTTCTGGCCTTTAGAAGTCGTTTTTCGGGATTCTGAGCCTAATTTGGGATCACAACTTTAAAATGCGTTTTCTGGCCTTTAGAAGCCGTTTTTCGGGATTCTGAGCCTAATTTGGGATCACAACTTTAAAATGCGTTTTCTGGCCTTTAGAAGCCGTTTTTCGGGATTCTGAGCTTAATTTGGGATCACAACTTTAAAATGCATTTTCTGACTTATAGAAGCCGATTTTCGGGATTCTGAGCTTAATTTGGGATCACAACTTTAAAATGCATTTTCTGGCCTTTAGAAGTCGTTTTTCGGGATTCTGAGCTTAATTTGGGATCACAACTTTAAAATGCGTTTTCTGGCCTTTAGAAGCCGTTTTTCGGGATTCTGAGCTTAATTTGGGATCACAACTTTAGAATGCGTTTTCTGGCCTTTAGAAGCCGTTTTTCGGGATTCTGAGCCTAATTTGGGATCACAACTTTAAAATGCATTTTCTGGCCTTTAGAAGTCGTTTTTCGGGATTCTGAGCTTAATTTGGGATCACAACTTTAAAATGCGTTTTCTGGCCTTTAGAAGCCGTTTTTCGGGATTCTGAGCTTAATTTGGGATCACAACTTTAAAATGCGTTTTCTGGCCTTTAGAAGCCGTTTTTCGGGATTCTGAGCTTAATTTGGGATCACAACTTTAAAATGCATTTTCTGGCCTTTAGAAGTCGTTTTTCGGGATTCTGAGCTTAATTTGGGATCACAACTTTAGAATGCGTTTTCTGGCCTTTAGAAGCCGTTTTTCGGGATTCTGAGCCTAATTTGGGATCACAACTTTAAAATGCATTTTCTGGCCTTTAGAAGTCGTTTTTCGGGATTCTGAGCTTAATTTGGGATCACAACTTTAAAATGCGTTTTCTGGCCTTTAGAAGCCGTTTTTCGGGATTCTGAGCTTAATTTGGGATCACAACTTTAAAATGCGTTTTCTGGCCTTTAGAAGCCGTTTTTCGGGATTCTGAGCTTAATTTGGGATCACAACTTTAAAATGCATTTTCTGACTTATAGAAGCCGATTTTCGGGATTCTGAGCTTAATTTGGGATCACAACTTTAAAATGCATTTTCTGGCCTTTAAAAGCCGTTTTTCGGGATTCTGAGCTTAATTTGGGATCACAACTTTAAAATGCGTTTTCTGGCCTTTAGAAGCCGTTTTTCGGGATTCTGAGCTTAATTTGGGATCACAACTTTAAAATGCGTTTTCTGGCCTTTAGAAGCCGTTTTTCGGGATTCTGAGCTTAATTTGGGATCACAACTTTAAAATGCGTTTTCTGGCCTTTAGAAGCCGTTTTTCGGGATTCTGAGCTTAATTTTGGAATCACAACTTTAAAATGCGTTTTCTGGCCTTTAGAAGCCGTTTTTCGGGATTCTGAGCTTAATTTGGGATCACAACTTTAAAATGCATTTTCTGGCCTTTAGAAGTCGTTTTTCGGGATTCTGAGCTTAATTTGAGATCACAACTTTAAAATGCGTTTTCTGGCCTTTAAAAGCCGTTTTTCGGGATTCTGAGCTTAATTTGGGATCACAACTTTAAAATGCGTTTTCTGGCCTTTAGAAGCCGTTTTTCGGGATTCTGAGCTTAATTTGGGATCACAACTTTAGAATGCGTTTTCTGGCCTTTAGAAGCCGTTTTTCGGGATTCTGAGCCTAATTTGGGATCACAACTTTAAAATGCGTTTTCTGGCCTTTAGAAGCCGTTTTTCGGGATTCTGAGCTTAATTTGGGATCACAACTTTAAAATGCGTTTTCTGGCCTTTAGAAGCCGTTTTTCGGGATTCTGAGCTTAATTTGGGATCACAACTTTAGAATGCATTTTCTGGCCTTTAGAAGCCGTTTTTCGGGATTCTGAGCCTAATTTGGGATCACAACTTTAAAATGCGTTTTCTGGCCTTTAGAAGTCGTTTTTCGGGATTCTGAGCCTAATTTGGGATCACAACTTTAAAATGCGTTTTCTGGCCTTTAGAAGCCGTTTTTCGGGATTCTGAGCCTAATTTGGGATCACAACTTTAAAATGCGTTTTCTGGCCTTTAGAAGCCGTTTTTCGGGATTCTGAGCTTAATTTGGGATCACAACTTTAAAATGCGTTTTCTGGCCTTTAGAAGCCGTTTTTCGGGATTCTGAGCCTAATTTGGGATCACAACTTTAAAATGCGTTTTCTGGCCTTTAGAAGTCGTTTTTCGGGATTCTGAGCCTAATTTGGGATCACAACTTTAAAATGCGTTTTCTGGCCTTTAGAAGCCGTTTTTCGGGATTCTGAGCCTAATTTGGGATCACAACTTTAAAATGCGTTTTCTGACTTATAGAAGCCGATTTTCGGGATTCTGAGCTTAATTTGGGATCACAACTTTAAAATGCGTTTTCTGGCCTTTAGAAGCCGTTTTTCGGGATTCTGAGCTTAATTTGGGATCACAACTTTAAAATGCATTTTCTGGCCTTTAGAAGTCGTTTTTCGGGATTCTGAGCTTAATTTGGGATCACAACTTTAAAATGCGTTTTCTGGCCTTTAGAAGCCGTTTTTCGGGATTCTGAGCCTAATTTGGGATCACAACTTTAAAATGCGTTTTCTGGCCTTTAGAAGTCGTTTTTCGGGATTCTGAGCCTAATTTGGGATCACAACTTTAAAATGCGTTTTCTGGCCTTTAGAAGCCGTTTTTCGGGATTCTGAGCCTAATTTGGGATCACAACTTTAAAATGCGTTTTCTGGCCTTTAGAAGCCGTTTTTCGGGATTCTGAGCTTAATTTGGGATCACAACTTTAAAATGCGTTTTCTGGCCTTTAGAAGCCGTTTTTCGGGATTCTGAGCTTAATTTGGGATCACAACTTTAGAATGCGTTTTCTGGCCTTTAGAAGCCGTTTTTCGGGATTCTGAGCTTAATTTGGGATCACAACTTTAAAATGCGTTTTCTGGCCTTTAGAAGCCGTTTTTCGGGATTCTGAGCTTAATTTGGGATCACAACTTTAAAATGCATTTTCTGGCCTTTAGAAGTCGTTTTTCGGGATTCTGAGCTTAATTTGGGATCACAACTTTAAAATGCGTTTTCTGGCCTTTAAAAGCCGTTTTTCGGGATTCTGAGCTTAATTTGGGATCACAACTTTAAAATGCGTTTTCTGGCCTTTTGAAGCCGTTTTTCGGGATTCTGAGCTTAATTTGGGATCACAACTTTGGAATGCGTTTTCTGGCCTTTTGAAGCCGTTTTTCGGGATTCTGAGCTTAATTTGGGATCACAACTTTAGAATGCGTTTTCTGGCCTTTAGAAGCCGTTTTTCGGGATTCTGAGCTTAATTTGGGATCACAACTTTAAAATGCGTTTTCTGGCCTTTAGAAGCCGTTTTTCGGGATTCTGAGCTTAATTTGGGATCACAACTTTAGAATGCGTTTTCTGGCCTTTAGAAGCCGTTTTTCGGGATTCTGAGCTTAATTTGGGATCACAACTTTAGAATGCGTTTTCTGGCCTTTAGAAGCCGTTTTTCGGGATTCTGAGCCTAATTTGGGATCACAACTTTAAAATGCGTTTTCTGGCCTTTAGAAGCCGTTTTTCGGGATTCTGAGCTTAATTTGGGATCACAACTTTAAAATGCATTTTCTGGCCTTTAGAAGTCGTTTTTCGGGATTCTGAGCTTAATTTGGGATCACAACTTTAAAATGCGTTTTCTGGCCTTTAAAAGCCGATTTTCGGGATTCTGAGCTTAATTTGGGATCACAACTTTAAAATGCGTTTTCTGGCCTTTAGAAGCCGTTTTTCGGGATTCTGAGCTTAATTTGGGATCACAACTTTAGAATGCATTTTCTGGCCTTTAGAAGCCGTTTTTCGGGATTCTGAGCCTAATTTGGGATCACAACTTTAAAATGCGTTTTCTGGCCTTTAGAAGCCGTTTTTCGGGATTCTGAGCTTAATTTGGGATCACAACTTTAGAATGCGTTTTCTGGCCTTTAGAAGCCGTTTTTCGGGATTCTGAGCCTAATTTGGGATCACAACTTTAAAATGCGTTTTCTGGCCTTTAGAAGCCGTTTTTCGGGATTCTGAGCTTAATTTGGGATCACAACTTTAAAATGCATTTTCTGGCCTTTAGAAGTCGTTTTTCGGGATTCTGAGCTTAATTTGGGATCACAACTTTAAAATGCGTTTTCTGGCCTTTAGAAGCCGTTTTTCGGGATTCTGAGCTTAATTTGGGATCACAACTTTAGAATGCGTTTTCTGGCCTTTAGAAGCCGTTTTTCGGGATTCTGAGCCTAATTTGGGATCACAACTTTAAAATGCGTTTTCTGGCCTTTAGAAGCCGTTTTTCGGGATTCTGAGCTTAATTTGGGATCACAACTTTAAAATGCATTTTCTGGCCTTTAGAAGTCGTTTTTCGGGATTCTGAGCTTAATTTGGGATCACAACTTTAAAATGCGTTTTCTGGCCTTTAAAAGCCGTTTTTCGGGATTCTGAGCTTAATTTGGGATCACAACTTTAAAATGCGTTTTCTGGCCTTTAGAAGCCGTTTTTCGGGATTCTGAGCTTAATTTGGGATCACAACTTTAAAATGCGTTTTCTGGCCTTTAGAAGCCGTTTTTCGGGATTCTGAGCTTAATTTGGGATCACAACTTTAAAATGCGTTTTCTGGCCTTTAGAAGCCGTTTTTCGGGATTCTGAGCTTAATTTGGGATCACAACTTTAAAATGCATTTTCTGGCCTTTAGAAGTCGTTTTTCGGGATTCTGAGCTTAATTTGGGATCACAACTTTAAAATGCGTTTTCTGGCCTTTAGAAGCCGTTTTTCGGGATTCTGAGCCTAATTTGGGATCACAACTTTAAAATGCGTTTTCTGGCCTTTAGAAGCCGTTTTTCGGGATTCTGAGCCTAATTTGGGATCACAACTTTAAAATGCGTTTTCTGGCCTTTAGAAGCCGTTTTTCGGGATTCTGAGCCTAATTTGGGATCACAACTTTAAAATGCGTTTTCTGGCCTTTAGAAGTCGTTTTTCGGGATTCTGAGCTTAATTTGGGATCACAACTTTAAAATGCGTTTTCTGGCCTTTAGAAGCCGTTTTTCGGGATTCTGAGCTTAATTTGGGATCACAACTTTAGAATGCGTTTTCTGGCCTTTAGAAGCCGTTTTTCGGGATTCTGAGCTTAATTTGGGATCACAACTTTAGAATGGGTTTTCTGGCCTTTAGAAGCCGTTTTTCGGGATTCTGAGCTTAATTTGGGATCACAACTTTAAAATGCGTTTTCTGGCCTTTAGAAGCCGTTTTTCGGGATTCTGAGCTTAATTTGGGATCACAACTTTAAAATGCATTTTCTGGCCTTTAG
>NW_026597264.1:0-8729 GCF_029784155.1 Uranotaenia lowii | reverse complement strand
AAATTAACCCTACTTTGGCAAAAAATCATTTATTATTGCTTAATTTAACGAAAATTTTGCTTTTCAAAATTCACTTTTTTATATCCTCATAGGTAAAACGCCTTCAGGTAGGCAACGAACTTCAATTTCTTGACTGATATCGCGGCAAACATGGCGGCAGATAATTTTTTCGAGTCAAATATTGGTGCACCTTTTTAACTCAAACAAGGAAGAAATTTGTTATAATTATGCATTCTTATCGTAATTTGGGAGTCAGCAAATAAAAAGAAAGACATTTTGTTTTGACATTTTGTTTTTCTCAAAAGTTAACAGCATTCCAAATTTGAGCTCAAAACACGTGGGCATTCTGCCCCAATTTTGATATGATTAATTTTAGTTAATATTTGAGGGAAGTTAGTGAAATATAATAAAATAATAATAGTCATTCGAAAGTGCATACGAGTGTTATAACAAAAAGCTGCAGTTTGATGAGATAGTGCTGACTGGTTTACCATAAAACCTTATATGTTAATCGAGAAAATAACAAGTTTTAGGTAGAATCTACTAATCCTTCTGTTTCTAATAATTAAAGTCGTTTGTGTGAACTCTTCATCTAAAAAATGACGAAAAAGCTCGTTTGCTACAATAAAAATGTAGAAAAACACCATTCGGAGCCAGAGGTTAGTGTATTTTTGAGAAAGAATGGCATGGGCCATTTTACCTCGTTGGTGCGTCTTGTACAGTTCTCCCCTAATCAACTTGAGAGAAATCTCCGTTACTTTAACGGATCCATTTTTCTGATTCATCAGTCACTACAAAAATGTTGGCAACCCTGTTCGCATGCAAAGATTGCTCTGAGAAGGGGAAAATCTTCTCTCAGGAAGCTTTTTCTTGAACACGAACTACAGTAGAGAACTTCGTTCGTAGAAGAAAATTGAAACAAACCAGGCAAGTGCTACTCATTCGTCTGAAGCTTACAGCTCGCAAACTCGTTTTTTCGATGCTTTTTCTCTTCCCCTCATCATCGAAAACACTGAAGAGCCCATAATGACTCAATTACAAAATGTTAAATTGGTTCGCAGTATACATAGTAAGTAAAAAAGTATGTCAAAAATTACAAAAATAACAAGAATGACAAATTGGCAAATTTAAAAAATTGTCAAAATTAGGAACAAAACAAAAAAAAAATGACAAAAATGACAAAAATGACAAAAATGACAAAAATGAAAAAAATGACAAAATTTCAAAAATGACAAAAATGACAAAAATGACAAAAATGACAAAAATGACAAAAATGACAAAAATGACAAAAATGACAAAAATGACAAAAATGACAAAAATGACAAAAATGACAAAAATGACAAAAATGACAAAAATGACAAAAATGACAAAAATGACAAAAATGACAAAAATGACAAAAATGACAAAAATGACAAAAATGACAAAAATGACAAAAATGACAAAAATGACAAAAATGACAAAAATGACAAAAATGACAAAAATGACAAAAATGACAAAAATGACAAAAATGACAAAAATGACAAAAATGACAAAAATGACAAAAATGACAAAAATGACAAAAATGACAAAAATGACAAAAATGACAAAAATGACAAAAATGACAAAAATGACAAAAATGACAAAAATGACAAAAATGACAAAAATGACAAAAATGACAAAAATGACAAAAATGACAAAAATGACAAAAATGACAAAAATGACAAAAATGACAAAAATGACAAAAATGACAAAAATGACAAAAATGACAAAAATGACAAAAATGACAAAAATGACAAAAATGACAAAAATGACAAAAATGACAAAAATGACAAAAATGACAAAAATGACAAAAATGACAAAAATGACAAAAATGACAAAAATGACAAAAATGACAAAAATGACAAAAATGACAAAAATGACAAAAATGACAAAAATGACAAAAATGACAAAAATGACAAAAATGACAAAAATGACAAAAATGACAAAAATGACAAAAATGACAAAAATGACAAAAATGACAAAAATGACAAAAATGACAAAAATGACAAAAATGACAAAAATGACAAAAATGACAAAAATGACAAAAATGACAAAAATGACAAAAATGACAAAAATGACAAAAATGACAAAAATGACAAAAATGACAAAAATGACAAAAATGACAAAAATGACAAAAATGACAAAAATGACAAAAATGACAAAAATGACAAAAATGACAAAAATGACAAAAATGACAAAAATGACAAAAATGACAAAAATGACAAAAATGACAAAAATGACAAAAATGACAAAAATGACAAAATGACAAAAATGACAAAAATGACAAAAATGACAAAAATGACAAAAATGACAAAAATGACAAAAATGACAAAAATGACAAAAATGACAAAAATGACAAAAATGACAAAAATGACAAAAATGACAAAAATGACAAAAATGACAAAAATGACAAAAATGACAAAAATGACAAAAATGACAAAAATGACAAAAATGACAAAAATGACAAAAATGACAAAAATGACAAAAATGACAAAAATGACAAAAATGACAAAAATGACAAAAATGACAAAAATGACAAAAATGACAAAAATGACAAAAATGACAAAAATGACAAAAATGACAAAAATGACAAAAATGACAAAAATGACAAAAATGACAAAAATGACAAAAATGACAAAAATGACAAAAATGACAAAAATGACAAAAATGACAAAAATGACAAAAATGACAAAAATGACAAAAATGACAAAAATGACAAAAATGACAAAAATGACAAAAATGACAAAAATGACAAAAATGACAAAAATGACAAAAATGACAAAAATGACAAAAATGACAAAAATGACAAAAATGACAAAAATGACAAAAATGACAAAAATGACAAAAATGACAAAAATGACAAAAATGACAAAAATGACAAAAATGACAAAAATGACAAAAATGACAAAAATGACAAAAATGACAAAAATGACAAAAATGACAAAACTGACAAAACTGACAAAATGACAAAAATGACAAAAATGACAAAAATGACAAAAATTACAAAAATGACAAAAATGCCAAAAATGACAAAAATGACAAAAATGACCAAAATGACAAAAATGACAAAAATGACAAAAATGACAAAAATGACAAAAATGACAAAAATGACAAAAATGACAAAAATGACAAAAATGACAAAAATGACAAAAATGACAAAAATGACAAAAATGACAAAATGACAAAAATGACAAAAATGACAAAAATGACAAAAATGACAAAAATGACAAAAATGACAAAAATGACAAAAATGACAAAAATGACAAAAATGACAAAAATGACAAAAATGACAAAAATGACAAAAATGACAAAAATGACAAAAATGACAAAAATGACAAAAATGACAAAAATGACAAAAATGACAAAAATGACAAAAATGACAAAAATGACAAAAATGACAAAAATGACAAAAATGACAAAAATGACAAAAATGACAAAAATGACAAAAATGACAAAAATGACAAAAATGACAAAAATGACAAAAATGACAAAAACGACAAAAATGACAAAAATGACAAAAATGACAAAAATGACAAAAATGACAAAACTGACAAAATGACAAAAATGACAAAAATGACAAAAATGACAAAAATTACAAAAATTACAAAAATGACAAAAATGACAAAAATGACAAAAATGACAAAAATGACAAAAATGACAAAAATGACAAAAATGACAAAAATGACAAAAATGACAAAAATGACAAAAATGACAAAAATGACAAAAATGACAAAAATGACAAAAATGACAAAAATGACAAAAATGACAAAAATGACAAAAATGACAAAAATGACAAAAATGACAAAAATGACAAAAATGACAAAAATGACAAAAATGACAAAAATGACAAAAATGACAAAAATGACAAAAATGACAAAAATGACAAAAATGACAAAAATGACAAAAATGACAAAAATGACAAAAATGACAAAAATGACAAAAATGACAAAAATGACAAAAATGACAAAAATGACAAAAATGACAAAAATGACAAAAATGACAAAAATGACAAAAATGACAAAAATGACAAAAATGACAAAAATGACAAAAATGACAAAAATGACAAAAATGACAAAAATGACAAAAATGACAAAAATGACAAAAATGACAAAAATGACAAAAATGACAAAAATGACAAAAATGACAAAAATGACAAAAATGACAAAAATGACAAAAATGACAAAAATGACAAAAATGACAAAAATGACAAAAATGACAAAACTGACAAAACTGACAAAACTGACAAAAATGACAAAAATGACAAAAATGACAAAAATGACAAAAATGACAAAAATGACAAAAATGACAAAAATGACAAAAATGACAAAAATGACAAAAATGACAAAAATGACAAAAATGACAAAAATGACAAAAATGACAAAAATGACAAAAATGACAAAAATGACAAAAATGACAAAAATGACAAAAATGACAAAAATGACAAAAATGACAAAAATGACAAAAATGACAAAAATGACAAAAATGACAAAAATGACAAAAATGACAAAAATGACAAAAATGACAAAAATGACAAAAATGACAAAAATGACAAAAATGACAAAAATGACAAAAATGACAAAAATGACAAAAATGACAAAAATGACAAAAATGACAAAAATGACAAAAATGACAAAAATGACAAAAATGACAAAAATGACAAAAATGACAAAAATGACAAAAATGACAAAAATGACAAAAATGACAAAAATGACAAAAATGACAAAAATGACAAAAATGACAAAAATGACAAAAATGACAAAAATGACAAAAATGACAAAAATGACAAAAATGACAAAAATGACAAAAATGACAAAAATGACAAAAATGACAAAAATGACAAAAATGACAAAAATGACAAAAATGACAAAAATGACAAAAATGACAAAAATGACAAAAATGACAAAAATGACAAAAATGACAAAAATGACAAAAATGACAAAAATGACAAAAATGACAAAAATGACAAAAATGACAAAAATGACAAAAATGACAAAAATGACAAAAATGACAAAAATGACAAAAATGACAAAAATGACAAAAATGACAAAAATGACAAAAATGACAAAAATGACAAAAATGACAAAAATGACAAAAATGACAAAAATGACAAAAATGACAAAAATGACAAAAATGACAAAAATGACAAAAATGACAAAAATGACAAAAATGACAAAAATGACAAAAATGACAAAAATGACAAAAATGACAAAAATGACAAAAATGACAAAAATGACAAAAATGACAAAAATGACAAAAATGACAAAAATGACAAAAATGACAAAAATGACAAAAATGACAAAAATGACAAAAATGACAAAAATGACAAAAATGACAAAAATGACAAAAATGACAAAAATGACAAAAATGACAAAAATGACAAAAATGACAAAAATGACAAAAATGACAAAAATGACAAAAATGACAAAAATGACAAAAATGACAAAAATGACAAAAATGACAAAAATGACAAAAATGACAAAAATGACAAAAATGACAAAAATGACAAAAATGACAAAAATGACAAAAATGACAAAAATGACAAAAATGACAAAAATGACAAAAATGACAAAAATGACAAAAATGACAAAAATGACAAAAATGACAAAAATGACAAAAATGACAAAAATGACAAAAATGACAAAAATGACAAAAATGACAAAAATGACAAAAATGACAAAAATGACAAAAATGACAAAAATGACAAAAATGACAAAAATGACAAAAATGACAAAAATGACAAAAATGACAAAAATGACAAAAATGACAAAAATGACAAAAATGACAAAAATGACAAAAATGACAAAAATGACAAAAATGACAAAAATGACAAAAATGACAAAAATGACAAAAATGACAAAAATGACAAAAATGACAAAAATGACAAAAATGACAAAAATGACAAAAATGACAAAAATGACAAAAATGACAAAAATGACAAAAATGACAAAAATGACAAAAATGACAAAAATGACAAAAATGACAAAAATGACAAAAATGACAAAAATGACAAAAATGACAAAAATGACAAAAATGACAAAAATGACAAAAATGACAAAAATGACAAAAATGACAAAAATGACAAAAATGACAAAAATGACAAAAATGACAAAAATGACAAAAATGACAAAAATGACAAAAATGACAAAAATGACAAAAATGACAAAAATGACAAAAATGACAAAAATGACAAAAATGACAAAAATGACAAAAATGACAAAAATGACAAAAATGACAAAAATGACAAAAATGACAAAAATGACAAAAATGACAAAAATGACAAAAATGACAAAAATGACAAAAATGACAAAAATGACAAAAATGACAAAAATGACAAAAATGACAAAAATGACAAAAATGACAAAAATGACAAAAATGACAAAAATGACAAAAATGACAAAAATGACAAAAATGACAAAAATGACAAAAATGACAAAAATGACAAAAAATGACAAAAATGACAAAAATGACAAAAATGACAAAAATGACAAAAATGACAAAAATGACAAAAATGACAAAAATGACAAAAATGACAAAAAAAAACAAAAATGACAAAAATGACAAAAATGACAAAAAATGACAAAAATGACAAAAATGAAAAAATGACAAAAATGACAAAAATGACAAAAATGACAAAAATGACAAAAATGACAAAAATGACAAAAATGACAAAAATGACAAAAATGACAAAAATGACAAAAATGACAAAAATGACAAAAATGACAAAAATGACAAAAATGACAAAAATGACAAAAATGACAAAAATGACAAAAATGACAAAAATGACAAAAATGACAAAAATGACAAAAATGACAAAAATGACCAAATTGAAAAATTGAAAAATTTACAAGTTGTGCAAAATCGAAAAAAAATCAAATGGACAAATCGACAAATATCATAAATTGATACAATTCAACATTGGAAAACCATATGATAGAAATTAAAAAATGACAAAAATGACAAAAATTGCAAAAATGATAAAAAAAAAGTCAAATGAACAAAATAACGATATTGACATTAAATTTGAAAATAATATAATTATAAAATTGTCAAAAATTACCAAATTTCAAAAAAAAAAGTATGTTGGCAAAAATATAAAAAAATATCGAAATTGATCAAATTGTCAAAATTTACAAAATTGAAAAAATTACAAACTTAACATAGTTGACATAATTGACTCTATCGACAAAATTTACAAATTTTGTCATTTTTTTCGATTTTGTCAATTTTCTCAGTTTTTTTTAATTTTGTCAATTTCATTAATTTTGCCAAATCCAGCAGTTTCGTCAATGTGGCCACTTTGATAAATTTTGTGAATTTCGTTTTATGTTATTAAATATCCAATTTTGTAGATTCCTTCAATGTAGTCAAATTTGGCAGTTTAGTCACTTTTGTATATTTCTGAAAAAAATTACAGTTTTGCTTTTTGCACTTAAGAAGACAAACAATTGTTTTCTTTACTTTGGAGTTTTTTTTTTAATTTTTTTTCAAATGGTTTCGAAATTTGTACCATTTTTGTATCTCAATTCAATTTGTCATATCGTATGGAAATAAGTAGCAATATGAAAGTCTGATTTGAACTTTGATGACTTTGTCAGTTAGCAATTTAACTCCATAAGTTATTGCTACACAAAAAAAAAATTTTGACTATTACGTGGCACTGAAAACTGCAATCTTTAAAATAAATCACCTGTTATTAACAAAATCTGTAATTTTAAATTGTTTTCCTTGAAAGTTAACGAAGATTCATTTATTATTACAGCAAATGTTCTGTAAAAAAGTTTTACACTAAAAATTAAATGTCTCGTAATCGTGTTTTCGACCTGTAAAATTACGGTAAATGTCCTGCTCCTTTTTTTTACAGGACATTTGCGTAATTTTATAGGAAATAACTTTTGCTGTGTACTGTCGAAATATCTTAAAGATTACTTCCATAAAAAGTGCTGCCACCCCAGACGTGGTTAATTGTTATTGAAAGTATTTCTTTTAACTTATCCTTTCAAGAGCACAAAATGTATTGACAAATACCTTTCATCATTCAAGCACCAGCCATTCAAATATGCAAAGTGCAAACAATAAACCTCCTCCCCCTTCCTCCCTCGCCAAACTCAGAGACGACGTATGTACGTGTGTGACATTGAGCTCCGTATTTCCAAGAAAGCAACAACGCCGCTCGCCTTGCGTAGAAATAACTGCACCGAAACCGGGGCGTTACTTTTGCACAAATAAGCAAAGCCCTAAGCATCAGCAAGTAAGTTTCCACCCCCCAAGTTTCGAATATTTAAGAAGAAAAAAAAACACCGAGGCAAACAGGGAGAAATGAACTCGCACACGTTGGTGAGTTGGTCGTCAGAGTTTTATGGTGCCGTTCGAATAACCTTAATTTCAAACGTCAGTCGGCTGGATTTTGCAAACAGCCACTTGAAGCTTAGCCGGCATTTTAAGGCGGTTGTAGGCAAAACTTGGAAAGAAAATGCGCGCCCACGCAACTGTCTGAGGTGTACTGAGCAAAATGCAAATCATCTTCTCTCGTTGCATGTTCATTGATTTAAATGAATCTTACAGGGGGAGGACGTTTTTTCAACGTCTTTAGAAAAAAGTTTACCCTTTAGATCCTATTGAAAATTGATTGATTTTCTTTTCCTAAGAGTGCTCTGAAGGACTTTGCTTGCAAGTCGAAATTGAAACTTTCAAATTTTATATTTTTCTCTGAA
>NW_026597263.1:0-8809 GCF_029784155.1 Uranotaenia lowii | reverse complement strand
TGTGTTGCCGCAGCTCTGGTAGATGGTACGACCATCTGGATACGTTCGTACCGTGGAGCCCTTCCAGCATACCTCCTGCAGCGCTACGATGTCGAATTTGCGGCTCTTCAATTCGTTGGAGAGCACGTGGGTACTGCCCACAAAATTTAGAGATCGGCAGTTCCATGTTCCAAGTTTCCAATCGCTAGTCCCTTTTCGTCGCGTGGGTCTTTGCCGATTTCCATCCGAAATTTGTTGTTCGTTGTTCGTTGCTTATGTTTTTTGTAGTCACAGGCTCGCAAGGCCCGCAGCTAACCCCACTATCTCGCAGGAGGACCGTCGTGATGTTGCTGTTTTGGGTCCCGAACACCACCAGGACGCTGTTGCACTCCGCACGCCGCCCCTGACATGGAGAACAGACGCGTACGAAGCCCCCTAACTCAGTCTGCATGCGACCAAAGCATCCACCGGGGTTGGGTACCCGATCTCCGCTAAGGTTGCTCGCACCCCAGCTAGCACCACGGGGAGGTAGAGAATCGGAGTTGCAGACAAGAGGTGATATGACCACTACCCGAAGGTTGGGTGTATGGGGTCTCGAGTTGCACATTGTCTACTTCACTAGCCCGTCGTGCACTTAACAATCTTTCCACTTTGAACAGAATTATATGAACTTTACTTTATTAACAGCTGAAAGTGAGACTACTAGGGCTCAGGTGTAGCAAATGGTCTCCTTGATGCTGAACCTCCAACGTTTCGTTTAGTGTTCTTCTGTTTTGTTGGCTTAGTCACAGTCATCTCCACTCTCGGATGCTGTATTCTTGAGATCATCGATCGGTAGAAGAGAGAACAGCGATCACGAGTAATCGTTCCAGGGTTGGATCTGCGTGTCTAGTGTTACTTCTTTTCCCTTCTGTAGAACAGATTTGATCATGTTGTCAGGTTAGGTTGGCTTGGATGTGCTGTATTGAATATCTTGAGCCTGAGCCGGAAAAGTATCTCATGATCAATTGATTCTTGACCACAATTGATCCCGTTGCTCGTGTTCTGTGGTGTATGTTGTTTAGTGTTCTGTTATACAATTATCGATCTATTTTTACCTATAACCTATCTTATACTACTGTACCATTCTATCCAATTTTGGGGGATAATACCCATTCCAAGGCTGCGTATAACAAAACCCTGTCACATGCTGCTTTTGGAGCAGGTGACACGTTGTCGGAAGATATAACTTTAAAAGTGAACAAGACTCATGTATGTATGATCCAAGTTGAAGGACAGATTATTCGAATAGAGATAAAATAGCTGATTGAAAGTTTAGGATTCCAATGTATTTTTTAAATTGTGTCATCGTTACCTTGAAGTCCCTACTTTATTGAAATATTTCATGACGTCTGGACTGAAAGTTCAATTCCTTCCCAATGCTTTCAACTTTTTCCAACTGACACAGTTTCGATAGTATTTGGACCACCAGCTTGGCATGTGAAAGTTTATGGATTGCTATAAATTTCACAAAATTCTACGGAAGTCCGGGAATCCTGACCCGCATCTAAACAAATCTATTAATAATACTTAAAAAAGTTCAACTGGAAAATAAAAATCCAAAATTTGAAATCATTTTCAAAATTCTGAACTCCGGGTTAACCATTCAAATTTGAATTACAGCATTCAGAGTTCTATAACAAATCCAACTCTGGTTGGTGTCCTTAAACGCATCAAGTAAGTGTAGGGGAGAGTGGGGATACTTGATCCCCTTTTCTTATTTTCACCATATCTTTTTGGAAAATTTTAGCAACTCGCCGTCTTTGACATTTTCTGAAAGCTTGTAACTTCAAGTTTCTATGCTCCAAAAATTAGATCGATACTTGAACCCATTGATGAACTAGAAGCATTTTCGTGGGAGTAAAAAAATTGCGATTTTTCTGAAGTTAGGGGAGACTTGATCCCCTATTGAAGGAGACTTGATCTTTTATTCAGGAAGCCCTAATCCTTGTATAAAAAATCAAACAAAACCTCAAGATAGAATGTTTATTGACTATTTTGGTCATGTTTGTTCTCATTTCACAATTTATAGCAGACATAGATGAAAATTCTATAACTTTGTCTCAACGCTATAAACATTGCATACTTAAAGGCGCTATTTTTTATAATTAAGAGAAAATTAATTATTTTTGCTCTTTCCTTCAGACAATTGTTTGATAAATATTAGTTTTTGGATAAACATTAGTAATTTCGTAATCAGCAATCATAACGATCAATTCAGAAGAAGAGTATGCCGTTTGAAAGGGGGGATCAATTGTACCCAACTCTAGGGGATCAATTGTACCCATAATCAACATTTTAGAAAACTTTTTCTGAAAAAAGTTGAGAGTTTTCCACTGCTTTGAAAATATGGCATTATGAAGTTCATTTTACGCTCGAACGATTGATACATTGGAACAAATATTTTTTTCATAATTTTCCCATGTAAGGAACATTTTAAAGTGATGGAAAAAGATCTTCAAGTTACATTTTGTGAAATTTTTCAAACAAAGTTCAATTACTCAAACAATTATTTTGTTAAAAATTTTTAAGCTACAAGCATTGTTATTTTGCTCATTTTGGCACATTTTTCTAGAACATTTGATCTTTGTAACACATTCCAGTTTCGAGATATAGCTAAGGAATCAAGTATCCCCAGGGATCAAGTATCCTCATTCTCCCCTATAGATAGTTTGCAATTTCAGGTTCCGTCCCGTGACACCCACCCCATTCGAAATCCGTCAGCATTTGTGATCCGCAAGCCACAGAACGATCAACTTGTAATTGAATGGAACTTTGGGTGTTGGGCGTTTTTGTTCGATTATTATCTGCTCCGTGAGGGTGCCAGCGACATTTTCAACGTGAAGAAGCATCTGAACTGGAAGGCCGAAAAGGGAACGACCGACCCGGGGACAATTTTACTGTTTATGCTCACAGTTGGTCACCACCAGTCCCACTTACGGCCATTCAGCAGCACTTTGTGGCACAACTTGTTCCTTTCCACCACACTCTGCTGTGTTCACCGGAAATAGAAACTCGTGGACTGCATGGAAGCTTTCGGTTCTCGTGGTTTAACTTTTGCCATTGACTATTTTATGAGAAATGCAATGAAGGCAACCTCACAACATATGCTAGAGCTAGACCCATGAAAGGCAGTTGCAATTTTATGATACATCTGACACGTGCTCAAATTAGCTAACTGAACAATCAAAAGCGGCCAGCTCTAAAATATTGTTTATTTAAAATGTAAAACTATCACTAAACAAACCAAACCAAGATTTTAAATTTCGAGTAAGTCTAAATTTTTAAATCATAGAAAATAGTGATTGTGCAGAAAAAAAATTTGTGTTTCGATAATATTAATAGTTTTGATAATTTTGAAAATCTTTATAATTTTGATAATTTTGACAATTTCAACACATTTGACAATTTTAAAAGTTCTAAAAATTCAAACAATAGTGGTAATTTTGACCATTTTGACAATTTTGATAACTTCAACGAATTTGAATATTCCGACAACTTTGACAATTTTTAAAATTTTGACAAATTTAAAACGATAAAAATTTTGACAATTTTTAATAATTTTCGAAATTTTGACCATTTCAAATATTAAGATTATTTTAACAATTTTGAAAATTTTGACAATTTTGACAATTTTGACAATTTTGACAATTTTGACAATTTTGACAATTTTGACAATTTTGACAATTTTGACAATTTTGACAATTTTGACAATTTTGACAATTTTGACAATTTTGACAATTTTGACAATTTTGACAATTTTGACAATTTTGACAATTTTGACAATTTTGACAATTTTGACAATTTTGACAATTTTGACAATTTTGACAATTTAGACAATTTTGACAATTTTGACAATTTTGACAATATTGTCAAGTTTGACAATTTTGTTAATTTTAAAAATTTTAAAAATTTTAAAAATTTTAAAATTTTGAAAATTTTGAAAATTTTAAAATTTTGACAATTTTGAAAATTTTGAAAATTTTGAAACAATTGTGTTTTTCTGTTTTGACAATTGGTCTTTTTTGTTTTTTTTTTTGTCATTTTTGTCATTTTTGTCATTTTTGTCATTTTTGTCATTTTTGTCATTTTTGTCATTTTTGTCATTTTTGTCATTTTTGTCATTTTTGTCATTTTTGTCATTTTTGTCATTTTTGTCATTTTTGTCATTTTTGTCATTTTTGTCATTTTTGTCATTTTTGTCATTTTTGTCATTTTTGTCATTTTTGTCATTTTTGTCATTTTTGTCATTTTTGTCATTTTTGTCATTTTTGTGATTTTTGTCATTTTTGTGATTTTTGTGATTTTTGTCATTTTCGTCATTTTTGTGCTTTTTTGTCATTTTTGTCATTTTTGTCATTTTTGTCATTTTTGTCATTTTTGTCATTTTTGTCATTTTTGTCATTTTTGTCATTTTTGTCATTTTTGTCATTTTTGTCATTTTTGTCATTTTTGTCATTTTTGTCATTTTTGTCATTTTTGTCATTTTTGTCATTTTTGTCATTTTTGTCATTTTTGTCATTTTTGTCATTTTTGTCATTTTTGTCATTTTTGTCATTTTTGTCATTTTTGTCATTTTTGTCATTTTTGTCATTTTTGTCATTTTTGTCATTTTTGTCATTTTTGTCATTTTTGTCATTTTTGTCATTTTTGTCATTTTTGTCATTTTTGTCATTTTTGTCATTTTTGTCATTTTTGTCATTTTTGTCATTTTTGTCATTTTTGTCATTTTTGTCATTTCTGTCATTTTTGTCATTTTTGTCATTTTTGTCATTTTTGTCATTTTTGTCATTTTTGTCATTTTTGTCATTTTTGTCATTTTTGTCATTTTTGTCATTTTTGTCATTTTTGTCATTTTTGTCATTTTTGTCATTTTTGTCATTTTTGTCATTTTTGTCATTTTTGTCATTTTTGTCATTTTTGTCATTTTTGTCATTTTTGTCATTTTTGTCATTTTTGTCATTTTTGTCATTTTTGTCATTTTTGTCATTTTTGTCATTTTTGTCATTTTTGTCATTTTTGTCATTTTTGTCAATTTTGTAAATTTTGTCATTTTGTCATTTTTGTCATTTTTGTCATTTTTGTCATTTTTGTCATTTTTGTCATTTTTGTCATTTTTGTCATTTTTGTCATTTTGTCATTTTTGTCATTTTTGTCATTTTTGTCATTTTTGTCATTTTTGTCATTTTTGTCATTTTTGTCATTTTTGTCATTTTTGTCATTTTTGTCATTTTTGTCATTTTTGTCATTTTTGTCATTTTTGTCATTTTTGTCATTTTTGTCATTTTTGTCATTTTTGTCATTTTTGTCATTTTTGTCATTTTTTTGTCATTTTTGTCATTTTTGTCATTTTTGTCATTTTTGTCATTTTTGTCATTTTTGTCATTTTTGTCATTTTTGTCATTCTTGTCATTTTTGTCATTTTTGTCATTTTTGTCATTTTTGTCATTTTTGTCATTTTTGTCATTTTTGTCATTTTTGTCATTTTTGTCATTTTTGTCATTTTTGTCATTTTTGTCATTTTTGTCATTTTTGTCATTTTTGTCATTTTTGTCATTTTTGTCATTTTTGTCATTTTTGTCATTTTTGTCATTTTTGTCATTTTTATTTTTGTCATTTTTTGTCATTTTTGTCATTTTTGTCATTTTGTCATTTTGTCATTTTTGTCATTTTTTGTCATTTTTGTCATTTTTGTCATTTTTGTCATTTTTGTCATTTTTGTCATTTTTGTCATTTTTGTCATTTTTGTCATTTTTGTCATTTTTGTCATTTTTGTCATTTTTGTCATTTTTGTCATTTTTTGTCATTTTTGTCATTTTGTCATTTTGTCATTTTTGTCATTTTTGTCATTTTTGTCATTTTTGTCATTTTTGTCATTTTGTCATTTTTGTCATTTTTGTCATTTTTGTCATTTTTGTCATTTTTGTCATTTTTGTCATTTTTGTCATTTTTGTCATTTTTGTCATTTTTGTCATTTTTGTCATTTTTGTCATTTTTGTCATTTTTGTCATTTTTGTCATTTTTGTCATTTTTGTCATTTTTGTCATTTTTGTCATTTTTTGTCATTTTTGTCATTTTTGTCATTTTTGTCATTTTGTCATTTTTGTCATTTTTGTCATTTTGTCATTTTTGTCATTTTTGTCATTTTTGTCATTTTTGTCATTTTTGTCATTTTGTCATTTTTGTCATTTTTGTCATTTTTGTCATTTTTGTCATTTTGTCATTTTGTCATTTTTGTCATTTTTGTCATTTTTGTCATTTTTGTCATTTTTGTCATTTTTGTCATTTTTGTCATTTTTGTCATTTTTGTCATTTTTGTCATTTTTGTCATTTTTGTCATTTTTGTCATTTTTGTCATTTTTGTCATTTTTGTCATTTTTTGTCATTTTTGTCATTTTTGTCATTTTTTGTCATTTTTGTCATTTTTGTCATTTTTGTCATTTTTGTCATTTTTGTCATTTTTGTCATTTTTGTCATTTTTGTCATTTTTGTCATTTTTGTCATTTTTGTCATTTTTGTCATTTTTGTCATTTTTGTCATTTTTGTCATTTTTGTCATTTTTGTCATTTTTGTCATTTTTGTCATTTTGTCATTTTTGTCATTTTTGTCATTTTTGTCATTTTTGTCATTTTTGTCATTTTTGTCATTTTTGTCATTTTTGTCATTTTTGTCATTTTGTCATTTTTGTCATTTTTGTCATTTTTGTCATTTTTGTCATTTTTGTCATTTTTTGTCATTTTTGTCATTTTTGTCATTTTTGTCATTTTTGTCATTTTTGTCATTTTTGTCATTTTTGTCATTTTGTCATTTTTGTCATTTTTGTGTCATTTTTGTCATTTTTGTCATTTTTGTCATTTTTGTCATTTTTGTCATTTTTGTCATTTTTGTCATTTTTGTCATTTTTGTCATTTTTGTCATTTTTGTCATTTTGTCATTTTTTGTCATTTTTGTCATTTTTGTCATTTTTGTCATTTTTGTCATTTTTGTCATTTTTTTGTCATTTTTGTCATTTTTGTCATTTTTGTCATTTTTGTCATTTTTGTCATTTTGTCATTTTTGTCATTTTTGTCATTTTTGTCATTTTTGTCATTTTGTCATTTTTGTCATTTTTGTCATTTTTGTCATTTTTGTCATTTTTGTCATTTTTGTCATTTTGTCATTTTTGTCATTTTTGTCATTTTTGTCATTTTTGTCATTTTTTGTCATTTTTGTCATTTTTGTCATTTTTGTCATTTTTGTCATTTTTGTCATTTTTGTCATTTTTGTCATTTTTGTCATTTTTGTCATTTTTGTCATTTTTGTCATTTTTGTCATTTTTGTCATTTTTGTCATTTTTGTCATTTTTGTCATTTTTGTCATTTTTGTCATTTTTTGTCATTTTTGTCATTTTTGTCATTTTTGTCATTTTTGTCATTTTTGTCATTTTTGTCATTTTGTCATTTTTGTCATTTTTGTCATTTTTGTCATTTTTGTCATTTTGTCATTTTTGTCATTTTTGTCATTTTTGTCATTTTGTCATTTTTGTCATTTTTGTCATTTTTGTCATTTTTGTCATTTTTGTCATTTTTGTCATTTTTGTCATTTTTGTCATTTTTGTCATTTTTGTCATTTTTGTCATTTTTGTCATTTTTGTCATTTTTGTCATTTTTGTCATTTTTGTCATTTTTGTCATTTTTGTCATTTTTGTCATTTTTGTCATTTTTGTCATTTTTGTCATTTTTGTCATTTTTGTCATTTTTGTCATTTTTGTCATTTTTGTCATTTTTGTCATTTTTGTCATTTTTGTCATTTTTGTCATTTTTGTCATTTTTGTCATTTTTGTCATTTTTGTCATTTTTGTCATTTTTGTCATTTTTGTCATTTTTGTCATTTTTGTCATTTTTGTTATTTTTGTCATTTTTGTCATTTTTGTCATTTTTGTCATTTTGGTCATTTTGGTCATTTTGGTCATTTTGGTCATTTTTGTCATTTTTGTCATTTTTGTCATTTTTGTCATTTTTGTCATTTTTGTCATTTTTGTCATTTTTGTCATTTTTGTTATTTTTGTCATTTTTGTCATTTTTGTCATTTTTGTCATTTTTGTCATTTTTGTCATTTTGGTCATTTTGGTCATTTTGGTCATTTTTGTCATTTTTGTCATTTTTGTCATTTTTGTCATTTTTGTCATTTTTGTCATTTTTGTCATTTTTGTCATTTTTGTCATTTTTGTCATTTTTGTCATTTTTGTCATTTATGTTATTTTTGTCATTTTTGTCATTTTTGTCATTTTTGTCATTTTTGTCATTTTTGTCATTTTTGTCATTTTTGTCATTTTTGGCATTTTTGCCATTTTTGTTATTTTTGTCATTTTTGTCATTTTTGTCATTTTTGGGGTGCCAAAAATGGTTGATCGTATCTTATGTGGACGACTTTTCAAATCAAATCGATTGGATATATTTAGTTTTCTTTGTATGTAGACTTTAAAGACTACTAAAAATGGTTGAGCATTTGAAAGGTTGTTCAGCTTTCTCAGTACTTACCAATCATCTATTTACGGACATCTATAATTATTTAGATACATGGAACTATAGCCACATTGAAGAGCCCTCTGTTGCAAATGCTATTAGTTGCCATTCAAATAAATAAATCGCATTGAACTCAATCGATGATAAGTACATGACAGCTAAATGATCATTGTAGTATGGTAAGTTGTAATAATAAACATACAAATAGACAGCCAAGTACCTACTATCATTCAATGCCACTAACATAACAGTTGACAGAAACAGTTGAGAAAAAAATAACCAGCTGT